>NW_025053212.1:0-9950 GCF_019279795.1 Protopterus annectens | reverse complement strand
ACAGTAGTACAATGGTTGACAGTCACAGGCCTACAGATTATGTTCCAAATTATCAGTATTGCACAACACTAGGCTCCATATCTTCTAACTACACAGTACACATCTCACATATGCATGATCTACCAATAGAGGTAACAGTAGTCTACAGATATGCCATGTTACCTGCACGCTCCATGTCAACTTGCTGGGTGGCTCCCTCCTCCATGATGATACATGTGTGCTGCTGTTGTTGTTGACCAGGAGCCACCAGGCTCAGGAGCAGCTCATCAACTCTGGTGAGGGGGGGGTGGATGGTTACCCCACCACCTGTGGCAAGCTGTTGTCTATGGACATTAGACGCATGCTGCCAGACATGTCTAAGTAAATCACTGCAGTGATGGCGTACCTGCTCATATGTCCGGTTATGCATGCTTATGTCATTTACCCTATGGACAACATCTTGCCACAGTGCAGTCCACTCATGCTGGTCCTGGCTGGTTCTTGAGAACAGCAGGGTGTAATGCTGAACCAGACTGGTTGTTATTAGTTCATCCTCAGCTGGACTATAGGTAGGTTTGCGATGGTGGGCCATGACCCTGAAAGACAATGAAACAGTATGTGTGAGCAAGTCATGTGGCACACTTAACATTCTAAAGTACAGATATCACTGAACTGAACTGCCATATATAGCAACCTATTGGCTGTCAGGGGATACACACTTTCAATACCACATACCAGTGCTCACCCCACAACTGCCTGACAGTGCCTGGCACTCTCTATATATTAAACTATGTTCTGCACAGCAACAAAGGGGAAACCAGTATGTAAGACTATATAGCAGTACATGGCACACTGTATGCAACACAATGCACCACCTAGCCACATGAGGTATATATCAAGCTAATGCATAAAGAACATTCACCAACACCTCACCAAGAGGATCAAAGGGCTCAAACAGATGCCATGTGCTGCCCGGTTAAAGAAACTCCAGCTCTACTCAGTGGCATATCGTCTGCTCAGAGGTGATCTGTGCCTGCTATAAGCCATGTTCAACCATTAATTGACATGCTGCACCTCAGAAAATCCAAATCCCATGATCTACACAGAGACTTGAACCTCAGCACTGAAATAAATAGGACATGCTGGAGGACAGATTCATAACCCAGAGGCTCTTCACTCTGGAATAAAATCCCAGTCCAGGTTAGGCAGAGTCCTCATTGACTCTCTTCAAGAGGAATCTTGATGAGTGGATGGGAGATTGTAGGTTTACCCCAGGTATCACTTCTGTGTCACTGTTAGACAGAGGCAGAGTATACTAACCTCAAAAAGGGCATAGCAAAATTCATTTAAAATGGGTGCAAAACCAAACACATTCTGGCTAGTTATAAATGCCCTAGGGCAGATATTCTAGTATGAACCTATGAACCTATGAAATATGTCATCCATTGCAATGATTGTACAGTCCAGTTACAGTATTACCAGTATACCACACTAGTTGTTGATGGCAAACCCCTGCCTAACATATGTGCACATTGGAATATAGGTGGCATACTGCTGTCTAGACTATACATGTTGCTAGATATGCACTTATATCCTGTAACACACATATGACCGAGGGCATGTTACAGGCATGTTACAGGCATGTTACAGGCATGCCCACACAAACAACAGACATACATACATACAAGACACAAAGGTATGGCAACGCAGATTTACCTGTGTACCATACAGTACTGTGTGTCAGTACTTACAAAACCTTATGCCTGAGGTATGTAATCTGTGATGACTACAGGGAACACACACACAACATGGTTCCAAGCAATGTGTACATACACCATACTGTGCTGTTTAGGCCTACAGCTTCAGGTAGTACTACAGTTCATACGGGATTTGGATTCACCAGCAGTACCAATCAATAAGTATACATGTACTGCTTTAGCCTACAATGGCACACCCCAGTCAACTCCAAGGGACTGCTGACCGTATGCCATACTGCTTTTTCTGCCTAGCAATAGCATACACATCTTTTGCTAGCTATACATATATATATATATATATATATATATATATATATATATATATATATATAAACATCCATTGGTGTACATATAGATATAAATATAGGCACATATACAGTACATATACAGTACACCTTTCATGGTGTGAATATCAATTATGAGAAGGTTGTGAGGTATACAGTTATGTAATAATATTGTACAGTCTTGTGCGAAATGCATTAAAGGTGTTCTCAGCCCATATAGCTTTAGCAGGCCTCACTGGCTGCAACACTGCAAACTTGACAAATTATAGCCACAGCATTTAACCACCACATGTCATATACCAGCACTGTATGCTGTCTTGTTTGCCACACACTACAACCTACATAGAAATATGCACATAACAACCTTCACCAACATAAATTTGTCCACCCTTCACAAACAGTTGCAGTATGTCCCTTGCTCTATGCACATGTACAGATGCTAATATATCTAGGTTCATAGGTTCATAGGTTAGTACTAAGCTACCTGCCCTTGCGAGCCATTTTAAGCCATAATCTTTGTAAGACTCAAACCCTGCACCTTGTGTTTGTAGGCGAAACACCTTAACCATCAGGCCACCCTCCCAACCCAAAAGCCAGTTCTTGACCCAGGAATCACATACATACAGTTAGCAATTGCAGGATTCAAACTACCTACCTACATTATGACTCTAGTGACAGCATAATATCTCTGTATGTGTGTCCATACACACACAGGGTCCACACTGTTGTAAGTCTGTGGACCTCACGGCTGACCTGTTGGGCTTTGCTGCAACATGAACAGGTGTCACATGTGAGCACACAGTAATATTAGAGGGTGTATATATATATATGCTGAAAATGTTAGATTAGCATACTAGCCTGGTACAGCAGTTGCCAATGCTAAGCTACACATTAATATGACTATCATACATTTCTTACTCTGTCACATCCATGTTTATATAGCTGTATGCGCTACTCCCCCAAACAGCCATTGTACACTGCTGTATAGAACACAGATAACATGATCAGATGTTTGACATTTAATGCTGAGCTACATATGTCACAGTTATGTCCCACTGCACACAGATCACACTGATTTCTCCATGGCAGTAGTTATGCAGGGCATCTGTGCATAGATATGTACTGCTGCCACATATGGATGATTCAAAGTTTGTAGAGTACTCTTCAAAAACATCTACTACATGCCAATAAATACATATCTGTTACATACTTTTCCTTTGTATGTGTTTGTAGTTTTCAGTTCGTGTTTGTTTTCTGTTGATGTTGCTGTTGGTGTCTGTCTGTCTGTCTCTCTCGCTCAATATCTGCAATGAAATGATTGCATGTGTGAGCAGCAAGTACAGCCTGCTTTTATATGTATCTGGACATGTGCATGTAATGGCCTCTGCACCAATTGGTGGCCACCATTTGGTAATTGCATGCAGCCTGCTGTGTGGAAATTGCAGTACTCACTGTCATAGCAACCCAATGCTATAAATTGCTAAGTCAGGTAGGCGTAGCCCTTTCAGCTATCCAAAGTGGGGCCCATGCTTGTTTGCTGTGGACACCATTTTTTAAGTCAGAAGGTTGATATAGTTCTTATATCTGAAGCTAGGGGTGTAGCCAGTGATTTAAATGTTGTACTCAGACCTGAATGTTGCCACTTCCAGTACAAAGTTGTCAGTGTAGAAGTGTACTCACCCCTACAAATGCTAACACAAGATACATGGGAGTATGTAGTTTCTTTTCTACTTATACAATTAACTGCCATACATAAGTAGTTATTGAGATGTATTCATTTGGCACATGAACTGTTTGTGAACTGCTAAATTGTGAATATTAATGTACTCACATCTGCACAGTTTGTGCTTTTTATTGTTGACATTAGCACAGGATGC
Source organism: Protopterus annectens (assembly GCF_019279795.1). Classification (NCBI taxonomy): domain Eukaryota; kingdom Metazoa; phylum Chordata; order Ceratodontiformes; family Protopteridae; genus Protopterus; species Protopterus annectens. The sequence continues at coordinate 6,053 of NW_025053212.1, read as the reverse complement.
TCAAGAAAACTGGACAATTCCAGTCCTGATTATGCCTACCTACATCCTTGGTGGACCCTGAGCACACAGCTATATTGCACATTTGGGCAGGGATTGTCCTGCTATGATACTGTGTGGGGGTTGTAAAGTGCTGCTGTAACATTATTTACTGCTAGAATGGCTGGTTCCCTTATCACAGTCATGTAATGCAATTCCACAACTGCTGGTAAAGTTCCACAGAACAGGTTTTGTGTTATGGCATTCCTATCTTTCCTTTACGTTCACTAATTCTGATGCATGATATATCTATTTCAGCAACAACCTGCCGTATATCTACTGTGACTTAGTGGTACTTCATGCAGTCTAGTGTGTCCAAGGTACAGGATTTGAGACTGACAGAGGTGTTTTATTTTGCTCTTGAGCAGAGCAAGGGCCCTCACATGCAGGGTGACTAAGGCACTTTTAAGCAGTTGTAAGCGGGTTTGCGTGAAGCTTAGCAATACTTAGCTAAGCGCATATAAGTGCAAACCCGCTAACTACTGCTTAAAAGTGCTTACTCTTGCTAACCCCCACACTCATTTCTTTGAAAGACAAGAAATTGGGGAGATAGGAAAGTGGTGAACAAGGGGCACAAAGAGGGAAAGAAAGACAGTGGGGAAAACAGCTCGGGATTTGCAAGATGGGTGTAGGGAAGGTCCATAGCTGCCTATTTCTTTAACAGCAACAGCTGTGCATATTCAAGAAATTTGGAGAGAAATATGAAACCTTCCACCCCTGAGAGAGGGGTGAGGACAACAAAGTATGTTGTACTGCCAATTAAATATCAGTTTATGTGTCCAGCGGACATGTGTGCAAAATGGGCAGCTATGTATGGGGCGTAATTTTTTTTTGGGAGCAGATTGTCTTTTTTCAGGTGAGAGTGGAATGTGGGTGGAAGTGGGTATTTTTGGGGGAGGTAGGTTGGGAGGTAAACAGACAAGACAAACAAGATGCATACAGGGGGAATATGACACATGTGGTGGGTGAACACCATTGGGGAAGGATGTTTGGAAATCGCAAGCCCATGAGCCCACAGATGGCAACAGTGGAACTGAGATCCCCACCCATGGGCATACCACTGCACCTTCACAGCCCAGAGGGTGGCTGTGCTGGGGCTACATGGGAAGGGCAGGCTCACCCTGAGTCATGCCACTTGCCTCAAGCTGGCATAGAGGTCAGCAACTAAACGCTCTATCTCCTACACACCACAGCGGACCGTTGGAGGGTGATAGGTGGCCCTCCTCCAGCCAGCTTGCACGGGGGGGACCAGCCCCATCCCTGCACCCTTCCACCCAAAGGTGGCACAGGGCCAATGGAGGAGGAGGTCCCAGGCTGGGCACCAGACCTGCTGGTGCCAGGTGCCATGCCAGCTGAGGTGGGACAGGTGGGTCCACTGGGCCCGGGCCTTCCATATGTTCTATGTTTGGGAGGATTTAATGACAATAGGGTTTTTAACAGCCAACAGCATTCCAAATTAGTTGTAACAGCATGCAGTAGTATTCCCATTAACCCAACACACCAGAGTTCCAACAGTTGAACAGCAAGCATAACACATGCATATATAGAACAACAGTGGACATTACAACAGCATGCAGGATTGATTGGTGGCAACAGGCCACCACGATTGTGGTATTTGAACAGGGCACATGCATCAAAGTAAATGCAGATATTTATAAACCAATAGGACACATGTCCCAACAAATGTTTTGAGATTAGGCATACTCACTGAGGCGTGGAATTGCATTGTTTCTGCACATACAGTAGGGTATAAAAAGATACCTCCATTAACAACTTATATATACTTATAGTTTACACTACATTACTATTGACTGCAGGTATATAACCCCTACATGTATTATTACACTAGGCAATGTCCGTTAAATTGTGAAATGGGTTTTGTTAGTTCTTTATATACCTGACCTGTATCTGACATACAAACTGTCCAGGATGCAGATGTTACTGCTACTTATTTATATATTTTATTTATATTTCTATATCTACATATCTGGATGTGTTCAGGTGACATTATCAGTTATATTTTAATAGACCCCTACATTTCTAGCAGCACACTGACATTTCTGGGGAACACAATAACAAGCTACTCATGTGCCAGATTAACATGTACATGCCGGCCATGAACCAACAGTTGAGGACTGTATATATGCTTAACAGCTACTGGCACTCCCTTCATCACTTTATATGGGCCTACCCAAGTGTGGGTTGACAGCGCTTAATACAGCAGTACTATTTCTATAATGCAAGCATACAACAACATTTTGAAGAAAGTGACATGGACACACTACAGGAATTAGACCTTTATTAATTACATAACACATTTTTCTAGAGGCTCTCTCATTTATTTGATATTACAGTGCTTACAGAAGACTTATTCAAGATGTATTATACCTTTATTAATGGGTTACAACACTGTTTTTCAGGCTCTCTCACTTGTTGTATATAACAGTACATGCAGAGAAATTATTCAAGACTTATTATACCTTTATTAATGGGTTACAACACTCTTTTCAGGCTCTCTCACTTATTTTACATAACAGCACATGCAGAGAGGTTATTCAAGACTTATTATACCTTTATTATTGGGCTACAACACTTTTTTCAGGCTCTCTCACTTATTTTATATAACAATACATGCAGAATAATTACTAACCTGCCTGGTGGTGCAGCCTTAGCAGCCTATCTGCATAGGCTTGCTGATTCGCAGCACGGACACCTGCAGCTGTGAAGTAAATGAAGTGATATTGAGACATACCTATCCATAATATAGACTACAATAGCAATTCTTACATACTTCATTCCATGGCTACCTACTCAGTAGTGGGGCATTTTCCATCCCATGGGCCTCCTGTATCCACTGGTTCAGTCGGTCCTCCTTGCGTCTCTTCAGGTCTGAGTAGTGGTGTCTGACCTGCTCACCAGTCCGAGGGACGCCTGTGGCACTGGTGAGATCATGTGCTAGACAGTTCCAGGCTTCCGCTTTGTATTTGGTGCCCAAACTGGCCCTGCAGGAGTTTTCATCATGATTATGGATGAGGAGCCAAACCATTACTTTTGACTCCTCAATGCCCCACGTTGCTTTGAAATCGAGAGCCCTCTCCGACAGGCCATACTGACTGCAGATGGGAGCTACAACCAGTTATGGCAAGTATTCCCGCCTATGGAGCTTAAATATGCCTCATTTCCCGCACTTATTTGTGATTGGCCGGTTTTGAAATATCTCAGCTAAAAGCACACCTGCTTAGCAATGGGTAAACGTCCATTGATATGTATGTGTGTGTTGAAAGTGCATACATATGAAAAGCTGTCATGGCTTAGTCGTTTAGTACTGTGATTATGGTGCACAGTATCCCGGGTTCGAGGCCTGTCATTGCTTTTTATTTTACTATTGGCCAGAATGGCTAGGAGGTGTGGCTGTGTTTAGCCAACTTTGCCCAACGTTGCTCTACGTTGCGCTAGTTAGCGCGGTGCGCAGCTACACGCAAACATGTTTTGTTTGCACTAGTTGGCGCGATGTGCAGCTCCACGCAAAGCCATTGCACTAGTTAAAGAAGTGCTAAGCTATGAGCAATTATATTTAAATGTGCTCAATACTGGTAAACTTTGCTTAGCAGTGCTTCACATTGCTTAAGATACGTTACTTATGCATTCATCAGTATGCATAACCATTTCATCTTCATATATATATATATATATATATATATATATATATATATATATATATAAAATATCATTCACTACTACATAGGCCATTTCAATGCTTTTTACTAACATTTAAAAAATAAATGTCAGGAATTATTTTTATATACAGATTTCCTACAGAAAATAGAAATGGGAGTGGTGGGACTCGAACAGGGAGTGGCTCCTCATTGTGCGAAGGCTCTAGCACTACACTATTGCTATTTGGCTTAATTTGCATATAGTTTCTTATTATCCTCTTCGATGTCTATACTGCTACCTGTAGCTAAGCAATGGGCAAACCTGCACAAATACGGGCAGCTATATCGGGAATAATAAAAAAAAAAAAGTTTTACATTTTATAATTGTACAGGGGTTTAGAATGTGGGGGAGTGTAGTGTTGGGTATGTACACATTTGAGCGGACTCGCTCATGTCAGTTGACATTTGCCGATTGAGAGACTTACAGGGGAGTGGACTTTTGGACTGCTCGGCAGTCCGACACGCCACCTGCACTTGTGCACACTCTGTGTTAGCCTTAGAGTTGAGTCAGTGCACCCTCATGAATATGCATGGCATGCTGACGTCTTACTCTTAGGCTGCAGTTTCCGTGTAAGACTAATTTAGTCTTACATGGAGGATTAGTGAATCCTGGGGATGAAGAAATAAGCAAAGCACATGGTGTGAGTAGGATCTGCAGAAAAAAAAGAAGCCCGCTCTCTCTCTCTCTCTCTCTCATAACATTATGAATGCAAGTTGCTAACAGAAAGGTGTTGGCCCCAAGAAATCATAGCTCACAGTTGCAGGAAAGCAAGGACACATTGCAGAATGCAAAAGATTTATAACACTCACCTTATCAACACAGTAATAGAAAGCAGAAGGAGATTCTGGCTGAGGTGATCTAGCATTCATGATCGTCCATCAATGTAATGCAGTCCACATGAAATATTTAACAAATACAGGGAGTTCTACACATTGTGTGCTGGAGTGGGATAGCCAACATAGCTCTGACATCACATGATGGGAGGTCATTCTTTTTCAAGAGCATGCAAATATTGTAGTGCTGATGTCAGTCTGAGGGAGGGAACCTCAAGACAACTGCTGCTGATCTACTGTAGTAGTTGTGACATCAGAATTTAAGAGACTGCAGCTAACTTTTGAATGGCACAATAACTAATTTTTAACAGTGAAGCTAATACAGTACGGCAAGACATTGGACTGCTGAAGGAAAATAGTTGATTTCATATTTTTTTAAAGCTGCTCTGCACATTTCTTTAGGCAGGATCATGTAATAGGGAGAAGAATTGTGGTCATGTTGAGGATTTACAAACAATATCCCATTGTTCTCCTTTAATAACATCCTTGCATATCCTATATGATGGCACACAAAAGAAAAGGAATCCTGTGTGTATAGTACATAGCTGGTACGTGTACTTTAATGGAGGAATAACCAGCCCTTTTTTGAACTTGTTCAAAAACCACTTTATAGCTGAAGAGGTACTTAACTGTGTGTAGTGCTAGGCAAAAAAACACAAAGTCCTGCAGATATTACTGGGCATTAGGCTGACTGTATTAAGAAGTACGGGAAAATATTAACAAACGTAAGGTGTACAGTAGGAATGCTTGGAGTATGTCAGGTTAGGATATGTAATGTTAGGATACAATGGCTGTTGTACAACGCCAAGGATACAGTATGGATACACTGTGTAAACTTCCAAGTGTCATACTGCAGCTGTAACGTTAAAGGGAAATGACACTCACACCTGCCACCATTGTGTATCACCATGTATGAGGGAGTACTGACTGCCACATCAACATTACTTTCACAGTTCTTTCTTGTCAGCTTGATGGCTGCTGCAGTACTGATTTACCATTACCTAACCTAACCTGACCTGTAAGACACACAACTTGTGCAGATTACTGCATTCTGACAAACATTTGACCTGTTACTTCCTAAACATTATTACTGATTATAATGCAATACTGCTGTACCTTTGGAACTTCAAGATACTGCTATAATTATTGAAAATATAGAATGGTTTGTATATCACTTTTAAAAAAATGTCACAAACAGAAATAGGTCTTAATGGAAACAAACGCGGAGACATATTTTACAAATGAAATGTACAAGCTTTATATTTCAACCTATTTATTTTTCTGAATATGTTCCACTGCTGAGAATAAAACATATAAATATACAAAGTAGATATACATATTTCTAAAACAATATACAACTGCTGATGCTTCAACCATGAATATTTCTGTGAGCACCAATGAGTTATTTGTTACTGTTACATGAAACAGTGCAACATGTCCTTACACTCATAACACTGATCAAATGCA
>NW_025053211.1:0-9327 GCF_019279795.1 Protopterus annectens | reverse complement strand
AGATAATCAGGATGCTGACTTCTTAAACTTGAAATGTGTGCAAACTGGTCAATACAAACACAAGCTATTAGCACATAATTTTATCTTTTATTTACCATCACAACTAGTTACAACACAAAATGACAGCCACAGCTGGGTTTCTGTGACGATATAGAACATTAATACATTAATAACCTCCTCCATCTTGTTAGTGAAGCCTTGCAACTAAATATTTATTATTGTGTGTATGGTTCGTTGGCCTGTTTTTGCTGTGTGTTGTATTGTGGTTGCATTTCAAATCCAAAAATAAGATTTATAAATCAAATACTCCATTCTTAGTCAACTTTTCAAAATTCCAATATTCAACCGCCAATCTAGTTACAAATAATATCAAATTTGCACATTACTTTCCAATTTTGAACACTGTTCCATATTTGCAAAGAGGCATCCTCTCTGTTATGATTGTGTTAAACAAAAATTTCCAATAAGTATATTTATTCCCAGAGGTTCCCTAAATAAGCCATTGTACAGAGTATTATAATAAACAATTGAAATTCATTGAGGATCATTATGCATATTATAACCTTGTATATAAAAGTTTGTGCCAGCTGTGTTTGCTCTTTTGAATGGCTAGCTTCATTAAAAGACAGAAATGTCCAAAACAGAAATATTACATCACAATAGTTATAAACAATAAAACATTCATGAAGCATTTTCTCTTATTCTCATTATTGTCCTTCATAATTAGCATGCTGTCTGTTTGTTCTCAGGGGCTCAAGTCTTTATTTAACTTAAAAATGTTTTATGATTTTGCAATGCGTTAGGTGGATCCATGAGGACCTTTCTTTACAATCCGAACTGTGCTGTTCAGGAGTTAAATTAGTGACCTGTGAGGGGCCACTCCCCATTTGGGATGCCCATTCTTCGCGTTTATTATTTTGATCCAGACCCACTTCGCGGGTCTGATTTCCGTGATAATCTTGTCGTCTCTTGAAGACCTGAAAAACAATCATTCGTTAAACAGCTTGTTAGTAGTCAGTCAGCATTTTCCTCATGTACTCAGCTATCTCTCACTCCCCCTCACGTTCTTGCAGGGCAACAAGTTTTGCCACTGCGGAGACGTGAATAAGGTCTCCTCCCCATACAACAACTTTCAAATGGGGTGACTCGCTTGCACGAGGTGGGAGTTGTCTTGGCGATGGAAAGGGAGGGCTAGAGGTAGACAGGTAATCCAAGACTGATGTGTCTCGGCCATACAGGTTTTCTCAACTTGCAGCTTTAGAATGCGTTGTGGCGTTCCACCAACCCCTGCTGACTGTGGGTGGTAGGCACAATGGTGTTCAATTCAATTTGGAAAAACTGTGAACAGTTTCTGGTACATGATCTGATTGACAAATGTGTGCCGCCGTTGTCCAGAGTAGTGTGTGTAGAGAGTCCAAAGTGCGGAGACGATGTGATTGACCAAAAAATTTTAGCCACTGATTGAGCATCCGGATGTGTCACCGGAAAAAGCCTCTCAACCCACTTAGTAAATGCATCTACTATTACTAACACAAACTTCTTTAGTTGTGCCGGGGTCAATTAGATGAAGTCCCATACATATTGTATGAAAAGGATAGGGGGGTGTTGGAAATGATGCCGAACAACTCTGACCCTCCCCGTGGTATTACGGTAGCTTACATACTATGCAGGATAGACAAAACGTTTTGCATATGCAATGAAACACATGGGTCCAAAAGGTAAGGTGGATAATTCCCCAACCGCATAGCTGCAGGGCCCAGGATGGGAAGGGCCATGCACCACTAGTGCTGCATACCTAAAAGATTAGTAGGCAAAACGCCGCATTTATTATCCGGTCCCACACCCAGAATTCCTTTGTTCTGCCTAACAACACCATACCCTCCAGTCCAGCGTTGTTTCTTCCTGCAACACTGTGCTAAAGTTTCCTGCATGACTTGTAAGGTTTTACCAAATCAAATTCATTTGTTGGTTGTAATTCTGTAGGTGTGGTTTCAAGTGAAAAGGTACTGGACATAGCTGCCTCTTTGGCTACTTTGTCTGCTAGGCCATTACCAAGTGATACCGGGTCCTTATGCACGGGTATGAGCAAGCGCATTTACAAATGGTATTAAAATCCCCCGTGGCGTTGGGCGGGCTTGTAGTAATTCAAGGATTAGGTCTTTGTGCATAATGTCTTTCCCCGAGGTTGTAACCATCCCCCTATTTTCCATTGCTGAGCAAACACATGTCTACCGGGATTAGAAGGCATATTGACTATCACGTTATAGATAGTGACATTCCTGTCCTCTGAAAAGTGAGACATGCCCTTGTCATTAGCAATCAGGTTTCCCGGGCTGCTTGAGCCGGATAAGTTTCCCGGGAGTGGTCTTGCCTCTATTATCTACGAAGGTTGCAGTAGTAACTACGCATACCCTACCTGCGTGGTGCTGCTGTTGTTTCCCTGTTTTTAGCGGTTGACCCATCTACAAACAGTGTCCAGTCCGAGATGTAGTAAGGGGTTGATCTTAAAGATCCGGGTCTTGGTAGAACTTTTAGAATGTATGAGATCTAAGCATGTACATCTGGAATACCGCAAATCTTCAGCAACAGGTATGATAATAAAAGCTGGATTTAGGTAGTGCATCTCTCAATTGTCATGTGTGGCTGCGATAACAGGCGTAGCTGGCATAGCCACCAAGATAAATGTCTGCTAGGTGGCTTGAAATGTTAACTTGTCTTACCAGAAGGATGATCTGCCAGCAGAGTGCGGACTTTAACGAAGATTCATGGAACACACAATGCGGCAGACGCCACATGGCATAAAGCCGGCTGCAATTACTGCTTGCACACAGTGTGGTGATATAAGTGCTCGCAAGCATTGAGTCTAATTTGGTTGTGAGTAAAATGCCAATGGTCTTAACTTATCTCCATACATTTGCATTAAAACAGATGTCATAAATCCCTGCTTGGTAATCTACAGTCTGTATAAGGTACTTACTGTAATCTGGAAACCCAATGTTGCTTGACCCAGCTATCAGTTGCTTGATCCTAGTAAATGCCTGTACTTTCGCTCTGTCTGTCCAGTGCAGCAAATCTTTTACCGCCACTTACGTATTGCAAAAATTAAGTTTGATAGGCGATTGGCACTTCTTGGCGTAGTTGGGAATCCAACTTCAACAGAAGTTCGTAATGCCTAAAAATATTATCATTTACTTTTTTGTAGTTGTTGGCATGGGGCTTGTAAAATAGCATTCTTTTTCTGCTGTCATCTAATCGCACTTACCCCTTCCCAGGAGATAGTATAACCCAGGTAACATTACTTCTAATTTACACAAAAAATTGTAACTTAGACTTGCTTAGTCCTTATGTCCTTCGTGGTGCCAGAAAGTGTAGTAGTTCGAGAATAGTCTCGGACTTGCCAGGGAGTTTCTTCGTGTTGGTAGTCGCGCCAGGGAGGATATCATCCACGTGCAGCAGTAGGGTAGGCATCTCTTGGGCAGTTGGAACTGAGCCAAATTGGTGGACATCTCTTGTGAGAAAGATGGTCGGACTTTCGCAGTGTCCCTGCGGTAACCTGGTATAGGTATAACGCTTGCCCATAAATATGTAAATGCAAACCAAAAATCTACTATCTTTCTCTGCAAGGGAATAGAAAAAAGGCATTACTGATATCAAATTACAGAAAATAAGTTATCTGTTGGAAGGATATCGCTCAGCAGAATAGAGCGGATCCCGGGACTATAGGGGGGGGGCCCGAGAGGTACCACCGGGGCCGCATTTATTGCCCTGTGTAAGTCTTGTACCACCATCCTCCATGTCCCATCTGGTTTTTTTACTGGAAATAAGGGCGTGTTACGGTGAGTCTGTGCAGACAGAATTAATACTCCAGCTTTCAAAAGTGCTGTGATTACCGGTAAAATGCCCTCCTCTGCCTTTCTGCTCAAGGGGGATGCACTGCTTGTTTATGAGGTCTAAATTCTGACTTGGAATTGTAACTCTTTACCTGGCTCACTGCCATTCCTAATCAGTCCAATATCGTGCTGACCTGCGACCATAATAAGTTTGGCACTTGGTTGGGATTCCAATTGCATAGTTGATGCTTGTGCTGTTAGATTTCACCATTTGATATTCCTCATTTTTTTGCCATTTCCTGTTCCCACCAATTGCCTCTTCACTTGTACCTACTTCTCCATTCTCACTTTGTTTCTTCTTCCTCATACACCTCCATCTACGTCTTCTTCTCACATGATCCGATGAACCTTGAACCTTAACACTCTTATTAAGTTCCATCTTCACCCCAACTGTAAAAGTCTGGGCTTTTTTGTCCTTTTTTCCTTCAGGGTATTTCCTCCAACATGTCTAGCATAATCCATAAGGGGCTGTAGACGCTGTCAACCTGTGTTGTGATCATATGCTTTTGTATAAAAGTTACCAATGGCTGTCTTGCAGCCCTTTTAGGAATGCATTTTTCAGTTGCTGTTCATGCGGGGGCGGAGTGCCATTTTCCTGATTTTCTACCTTAATCAACCCACTATGAGACATCAAACCATTGTGTGAGAGAGATGATGTAGAATAACTGTCTACGGTTTCGTTGGCTATCTGATTGAATGCATTGATTAATGCAAGTCCAATCTTGCTCTTGGGCTTCCAATGTTCTTCTTGCTTTTATCTAAGAGAGTCTGCATTCTGGTTCCCACACACACTCCTGGAAGTTTTACTATCTTCCTTTTTAACAAAGTACACATCTCTTTCACTTGAATTACTTTTGGCTACCACCCTTTTTTCAAATTTTGTTCCCTATGTCTTTTTATTTGCTTCCTCCAGCCATTTCTGTTGCCTGGGGAAACCCCTGTCTTTTGATTCCTTGTCTTATTTCCTGCCTGTTTGCACAGGTAATCTTACTAGATTTTGACATTCTGACTTCGCTTAAACATCCACTAAACCCATGATCTTTTTTCCATTTATCTAAATATTTTTTACAGTTCTTTGGGTGTAAATCAAACATAAACTTTTATCTTCAGATATGCGGTTTCACCTTTAGCTAACTTTGGTTCCTGTTCCCATTTCTCTTAAGAGAAACTTCTTCACTGTTCCTGAGATCCTGCTCTATGGGATTATGGAGATTTATTCACATATACTCCTTTTATACTTTATGAAGAAAATTAAATTTCTCCCTTGACTAGTCATTTAAAATTTAGACAAAATTCCAATCAGAAACAACAACAAAAAATAGCTTTTCTTTTTGCTTACCTTGTGTGATTCCTCCGCCTGTTTCCCCGCTGCCACACCTCACGGAGTTGAATCTGGAAAGAAAGTGACTGGCCTCTAATTTCAACCTGTTTCAGTTGAGGTCTTTCATTCGAGGAGAGCCTGATCTCTCTCCACCTGCGCAGGTGTTTCTCAGCCTCTCTTTGTTCGATTCGTTGCCGGTAGGCCCGCGGACGCACGACGTGCTGTATTACCGTTAGGCGCCATAGTTATGTCGAAAGATTTTACTCTTCTAACATATTCTGGAAGAATCACACCAAGTTCTTGTAAGCAAGTAAAACAGCTTTATTTTACATGCATGGTAGTCCTGCTACATGATAGTAATATGCCAGCAGTCTGGCTACTTGTACTTTGAGTTCTCCTTATATAGACCCTCCTGCGCATTATACATACACACGTAGAAAGCACACAGAACATTCCATTAAAATTGATAGTTTTGATTACTTACTTTTTACCAGGCCAGTTACCACAGTTATTCTTGCACCATTAACTTTATCAGCAGTTTAAGATTAACTCCTGGGTATTCCTCAGTGATCAACATTTTCCGTGAACATTTCAGTTTGCACGCAGTGAACATTTTTCTGCTTAACCCTTTTTAAAATACTGACAGAATACAAAATATGTTGACTTCAGTATTTTTCCACAGTTGAAAATCTGAATCAGTCCAGCATAATTAGTTTTCCCATTGCTAACATCTTATGGTAACTGAGACAAAACACACCAAAATGAAAGTCTCGACATTTCAGATTACACATCAGGAAAGTTTAAAGAGTGAAAGCTAAGCAAATTTCACTCAAAAGTGCTCTACCGGTGTGTATGTAGATCTGGAGGAAGGTCAGCAGCATCATGAGTACATGTAAAAATATCTTTAGCGTGGCAGAAATTAGGATATTACAGAAGCATTTAATTAATTATTTTACTCAGAAGAAGAAGTTAATCATAAATGTCTCCACATTTCCAAAAAAGCACAAGAAAAACTTCAACATATGAATGTGATGTGCTTCTAAAATCCTGAAAAGTTAAAGAGAATACATTTATGCTCACCATATGATGAGAGTGCTAAGCAATATTGCCCTTAACTATATGTTTTATATTTTGGCATAGGCTATAACAGTCAGATAACTAAAGCTTCTAGGGTACATTCCATGGGTCTAAACCATCAGTGAGATTCAAAAGAGTAAACACCAGACCTTTCCTGTGACCAAACAGCAAACTCTTATAAGGCTTACAAGGATGAATGGTCAGCCTTATGCTGCTTTTTTTTGCTAGGCGAACAATAATTCCCTTTGGGGAAAAAAAAAAAAATCTTCCATTTTAGAAAAAAAAGTTGTGTACTCATAGGTAGGTACTATTTCTATCTGGTTCGAAAGGCATTTATAAGCCTAACCAGAATTGTGTTGACTTTTGCCACCCCATAGATTGGATAGACTCCCTGTGCCTCTGTCCAGCAGTGAGCCATTGAAGTGATCCCAGGGGTAAATTCTATTTCCCATCCACCGTCAAGGTTTTCTCTTGAACAGTGTTAGCCGAGCTCTGCCTAATGCAGTTTAGGTGAATAGGTTCATTAGGTTCATATAGGTTTATACTAGGCATTCTATCTGCCCTAAAAGGCATTTGAAGTTAAGCCTAGCCTGAAATTTTGCAGGGTTACGCCACCCCTTATATGAAAATACTGTGCCAGCTGGTTTTATTGTGCCTCTGTCCTTGGTGACACAGAGATGATTCAGTAAACCTACAATCTCCCATCCATCCAGGTCTGGAATTTCTCTTGAACAGAGTCAGCTGAAAAGTGCTCTGCCTCACATGGACCGGGATTTTATTCCACAGCATAGGAGTCTCTGAGTGATAAATCTATCCCTCAGCCTGCGTCCTATTTATATCCGTTACTTTAGGCGTTTAAGTCGCTTGCTCTGAGTGGTTTTGGTGGTTGGATTTTTGAGGTGGAGCATGTCCATTAATTCGGGTTGGACATGGCCTTGTATGTCAGGCACATCGTCACCTCTCTGGAGCCAGACGGTATCACGACTGAAAAGAGCTGGAGTTTCTTCAATCTGGCAGCATATGACAGATTTTGGAGTCCTTTATCGCTTTTTGGTGAGGAACTTTTCGGGGTCTCTCTCTCCAATTTGCTTCCAGATGTTCGGGTCGAGATACATCCCTAATGGGGCATTGTACTCGATCATTGGTCTGATAAGTGAAGAGTACAGCATAGGGAACAATGACCCTCACTAGATCTGGATGCCGTGAGATCCCTTCATGATCAGGTGGGCAATGTAGAAGGTCTTTCTAAACCACTTTAGCAATGTGAGTGTCAAAAGAAAGTGTCCACTGTCAACCTGGGTCCCCAGGTCCCTCGGATAACCTCTTTCTGTGCTTAGTGGATTTGCCACCTATATGGTAGCTTGTGGACTACCTTGTTTTTCCCCAAGGGTATGACTATACATTTTTTATGCGTTAATCTCAGGCCATGGCTCTGGGCACCAGCTATCTGTTTCCGTGAGTCCCTTCTGAAGGATATCTGTGTCAGGCGCACTTTTCCACTCATGGCGTGATTTTGAAGCCACGTCGCTCTACAAACTTCTGTCGGGGCCAAAGTCCTCCCATGTTGGCCTGTACTTCTGAGAAGTAGATGCCAAACAATAGGGGCCAAGGACCGAGACCCTGGTGGGACACCACTCTGTGACCCCTGCTTGAGTCTCTGACACAGCGCCCAGCAACTCTAACCCTGTGGGTTCTGTCCTGTAGCCAGTTTGCAACGCCCATCTTGTGACATAGCGGGTTTACATTTAACTAGTAAGTTTTTCTCTACAATGCACCGAAAGTGGGGGGAGTTGTGCCCAAAGCTCTTCTGCTGCAAAGGTCAAGGTAGGCTGTATGGACTGCCTTTCCCTCATCAATGGCCTTGGTGACTGTTTCAAAGAAGTGGAAGCCAGAAGTTCAAAGGCATGATCTTCTCCCTTATACCAAAGCCAAACTGGGTCCGGGTCCAACAGTCTGCAAGTCCCTATATCTTTGTTTATGAGCTCCATTATGATCCTCTCCATAGCTTTGCAGACTAGACTTGTTAAGCTTATGGGGCAGTAATTACCAGGGTCGCGGGGAGAGGCACCGCCTTAGAGTGGGACCACGTTGCGTCACGCCACCGCCTCCTTGGGCACATTATTATCCTGTGGTAAGGCTGAGATTAAAACAGCTGCCTTATGTGCGGGGTTTATTTCCTCATTTAGCTTTCAAGTAGCACACAGCCAGGACACCATCCGGTCCCATTGATGCTGTGTTTTTAGCTTTAGAGAGGTAGCTTTCACCTGCGATTTGAGATGTCCGAGGGAGGCTACACTCGGACTGGGATAGTTATCTCTCCTTTGCAAGGGGAGTAGAAGAGGTGAAGTTTGCACTGAACCTGTCACCTGCCAGTATGTTGGCAAATACCCGTGGGTTCCAAGTGATTTTTGTATCATTTTGGACTAATTCTGGAGCATATCTGGGAGTTTCCACCCAGGTTCCCTAACATAGCTAGAAAAAAGCCTTATGATTGTCCTTTGAATCCATGCAGGCAATTTTTCTCAAAATTGGCCTTAGTTGATTTTACACTGAGTGTTCTCGTATTTTTTACTAATAATGATCAGGGTGACTTCCCTTTTATGGATTTTGTTCTATCATGTAATAGCTTTCTCCTCTTATTGTACAAGTTTGTTAATGGCTGAAGGTCCACCAGACTGAATGATTTTGCCCTTTATGGAAAGAGTCTTGGTTTTATTTGGGATTGCCTGATCCAGTGTACAGTCCTGGAGGGTGTTCATAGAAGGGCGATTTGTAGAGTGGCTTCCATTAGCTTTGGGTTGTGGTTTCCACTCTGGCTCACAGGGAGCCTTGAAGGATACCACACCAGTCTTGAAGTAGTGTGAAGTTTGCTTAGGAAGTTCTTCACTATGGTCTTTTTGTTTGGGGTGGGAAGGCGGATGTGGATTTCCAGTGAGATTAGTTTATGCAATCAGATCTCACCAATGAGGATATATACCGCTTCGGTGTGGAGCATTTTGTCCCATGTTTGTGACAATGAGATCTTAGTATAATTTCCTC
>NW_025053210.1:0-10018 GCF_019279795.1 Protopterus annectens | reverse complement strand
CCAAAGCATGGTTCTTGACTATGGTCAGAAGAGGAGGAGCCAAGCTGTTAACCTCAACGAGTGGAGGGACTGATGATGCTGTCCCGACTGATGGGTCAAGAGGTCCGGAACTTGGTCCAGGAACCATGGACCATCCAGTGCATATTTCCGAAGAAAGGGAAACCAGACTTGACGAGGCCAGTATGGGGCAACTAAAATCATCTTGCTCTCCAAGCGAATCGCCTTCTGGATCACCTTGGGAAGAAGGGGAACCAGTGGAAAGGCGTATAGCAGGCCGGTGGGCCAAGCTTGGACTAGGGCGTCCTTGGGAATCTCCCCCGGAACTGGGGTGAGAGAAGAACTGTTGGCATTTCGTGTTGAGGGGTTGCGAAAAGGTCACAACAAGGAGTTCCCATCTTCTGAAAATCTGAGTTGCCACTCTGTCGTTCAGAGACCACTCGTGAGTGGAGAGAATAGTTCTGCTCAGTCTGTCGGCTATTACATTGGATCTCCCTGGAATGTGTGTTGCTACCAGAAAACGTTTGGTTGCAATCGCCCAATCCCATACTCTCATGGCCTCTCTGCAAAGGGGTAGGATCTGGTCCCTCCCTGCTTGTTCAGGTACCAGACTACTGACATGTTGTTGGACTGAATGGCAATCATGCCCGGGGGGAGGTAATCGTGTAGTGCTTGCAGCGATAGAAGCACCGCCCTCATTTCTAGTATGTTGATGTGGAGGAGACTCTCGTCAGAATGTCACTTGCCTTGGACTGACCTGCCCAGGTAATGACCCCCCCACCCCATCTGGGAGGCGTCCGTAGTCAATGTGGTCACTGGAGGTGGTGGAACGAAGGGTCGCCCCTGATCCAGGTTGGAGGAAAGAAGCCACCAACAAAGGTCCTGTTTGCACGTCTCTGTGATCAGAATGAGGTGACTGAGAGGGAGATCCTGATAAGACCACTGGACTGACAGTCACAGGAGCCACTGGAGAATCCTCATATGTAACCTTGCCAAGGGGACTAGGAGAACGGTGGCCGACATGGAACCTAACAGTTGTAGGACCATCCTGGCTGGGGTTCGGCGTTTGAGGAGCAAGGCTCGAACTTGAGACTGTAATGTTTCTATCCTCTCTGTAGGAAGATAGACCCGCATTTGCTTTGAGTCTATCTCTACTCCGATAAACCGTATGCGCTGAGATGGCAGCAACACAGACTTTGCCCAATTGAAGGTGATTCCTAGGGTGTTGCCTAGAGATATAGTGGCTGCTAGGTTTTATAAGAGTAGACGCCTGGAGGTGGCAGTTAGGAGCCAGTCGTCTAGGTATGGAAACACCTGGAATCCTAGACTTCTCAGGTGAGCAGTCACCACCGCCAAACATTTGGTGAACACCCTGGGGGCTGTGGTGAGACCAAAGGGCAGTGCATGGAACTGGAAATGACTGTCTCCCAGGCTGAAGCGCAAGTGTCTCCTGGACGCCTGATCTATCAGGATGTGATAATAGGCGTCCTTGAGATCTATGGAGCACATCCAAACACCTTTCTCCAGCAGCGGGAGAATGGATTGTAAGGTGACCATCCAGAACTTGGACTTCTTGACAGATCGATTTAGCTTGCTGAGATCCAAAATGGGCCTCAAGTCCCCGGTCTTTTTTGGCACCAAAAAGAATCTTGAGTAAGTCCCTAATCCAGTCTGGCCTGCGGGGACTGGTTGGATGACTCCTTTTTGAAGCAGCTTTGAGATTTCGATGGCTGCAAGATCCCGTTGACTGGGTGGCGGGTCCAGGACTTTTCGGGATGGTGGGGGGGGTTGAGAAAAGGGGATGGTGTAACCTCCGGCGATGATTCAGAGCACCCATCGGTCCTGAGTGATACTCTCCCAGGCCTTCAGGTGCTTCAAAAAATGACCCCCGACTGGCTCTGGAGCTGCACAGTCGGGCAATCCTTCAGGGATGCTGGAAGGTTGAGGAGCCATGAAAGGACTCGCGGCCTCCAGTGTTGTGGGGGCCTCCGCCGCCTCTGGGACGGCATCTTCCTGAAAAATTTCCCCCTCCTCTGCCTCTAGAAGGGGGATCGCCCTGCTGTGAGGAGTAAGTCTTTTGAGATTTACGGAACCACATTTTCCCCCCACTTCTAGCCTTGGGATAAGGCCTGAAGGGAGTGGAAAACCGTGCCCCTACGGCAGTCAAAGTCTTACCCTCTTGTTCACAGCGAGTCAAGGTGTCCTTTACCTTGGGTCCAAACAGAAGGACCCATCAAGGGAGGCGTAAGCAAAGGAAGACTTGAAGGCTTCCATAAAATGACACAGGCAAGCCAGGCTTGTCTCCTCAGAGAGCAACACCTGTTCCGGCTTGCTGCCCCCTTGGCTGCATATGAAATGAGCCTCATGGACGAGTTAGATAACAATGCTAGGGTAGCCAGCTGAGAGCTAACCGTCTGGGCCAACTGCTCAGGTAGGTTACCAGAGAGGGTATC
Source organism: Protopterus annectens (assembly GCF_019279795.1). Classification (NCBI taxonomy): domain Eukaryota; kingdom Metazoa; phylum Chordata; order Ceratodontiformes; family Protopteridae; genus Protopterus; species Protopterus annectens. The sequence continues at coordinate 7,568 of NW_025053210.1, read as the reverse complement.
TGAAAGTTCCTTGACCAGATCCCTCTGAAGTCTGGTGAAGTGCGTCAGATAATTCAGAGACCTTAAAGTAAAGGTTGCTGAAGTAAGGGTGCGCTTCCCATACTGATCCATGCTCCTAGACTCTTTATTAGGAGGATGGACGGACGTTGAAGCCTCTGCCACATCTTGCTGGGTAGCAGATGCCACCACCAGGGCATCTACAGCCACGCCTTTGGAGAGAAAATCCTTTTCGGGGGGGGGCTGAAAGAAATTTATTGGGGTGAGCTGGCACCGGTTCCACAGAATCCGGGTGCTCCCACGCCCTTCGAGAGATCAAATCCAGAAGCTCATCGAAGGGCGGAGACACCCAGGAGGCGGAGGGCTGAGCCCCGAAGGCCTTGAGGAATACCGACTCCTCAGCGGAAGGGGGTTTGGACTGCCAGTCGCCTCGTTGCTTCAGGATTTCCAAAATGTCCGCAAAGGAGACATCATCCGAGGACGGCTTGGGGGACCCCTCCGCATCATCGAGGTCAGTGTCCGAGGTGAGAGACTCGTCAGGGCAGTCGACCTGCTTCCTCTTGCACTGTCTCTTCCTTGGAGGTTCCTCCGAAGACGCCGGAGGGACCTTCAGGAAGGAGGGAACCCCGATGGGGGTGACCTCAGGCCCCAGGGCTCCGCTGTCTTGAGACAGGGGGACTACAAAGGAACCAGTCTCTGTGCCAAGGGAAGGTGCCGGTGAGACGGTGGAGGCGGCCAAAGAAGATTTGGCAAAAGCACTCCTCATGGCCCTGAAGGCGGGACCCCCAGAGTCCTGGGAAGGTCCGACCCCCGAGGCCACAACAGTAGACGGCACTCCAGAGCCGATGCACGAGAGGGAGGCTCGGAACCGACAACATCGGTCCCGAAGCATCACCCCCGGGGCCAACCGAGGAGGTCCGTGTACCGAACTCCGACCTGAAGGGCGGGGTTGGAGTAAGGGTCGGAGCCGACCCGAAAACCTCCACCGGCTCCAACAACACTGACTCCAGTGGTGCCGAGGCTGTTGGAGGAGGAACCAAGACAACAGGGTGGGCAACCGGCTCCGGAGCCGACTGGGCTGGAGCCGAAACCAACTTTTGGAAGACTGGAGACTGAAACAGCCTTTGAAGTACCCTGTCTATGTCCGAATCCGACATTCTCGAAGACCGAGAAGAGACTGAACGGGTTCGAGTCGACTTCTCCACCGGTTCCGAAGGACTGGGGGACCGGCTCCAAATCGTCTCGATAAATGTCGGTGCCGAGGGAGACTCCACAACCATTACAATTTCCCTCGGAGCCGAAGTGGACTTTGGCGCCGAAGGGGAAGAGTCTGAGCGGGCAACTCTCATCGGCTCCGAAGACAGTGGAGCCGATGAAGGTGACCCGCCTCTCGAAGCTCTAGCCATCAGCTCCGAAGCCAGAGGAGTCGAGGCTGGAAACATCGAGGCAGACCGTTCCGCCCTCGGCTCCGAAGTCCATGGAGCCGATGGAGAAGCCTGCCGAGATTTCTTTGTGGCCGGTTCCGACGGGCTGGTCGGAGTTGACGATTTCTTTTTCTTAGAAGGAGAAGAGGAAGAAGATAAAGCCTCCTCAAAAGAAGGGGTAATAAGCCCTTTTAAAATCAATTTGTTTTTCCTCTCTTGGAGGACCCGGGAGGAAAAAGCATGACAAACGCTGCATGACTCCTGAAGGTGTTTAGGGCCTAAACAATACACACACAAAGAGTGATCGTCCGTTATGGACATTTTGTAGCTGTATTTAGAACATTTTTTGAACCCAGATGGTCTGTGCTCTTTCGACATGTTGACACACAAACACTACTACCAAACAAGAAACTTTTTCAAAAATTTTGTTAAAGAAAATGTAAATAAGGACAAGACCCCTCTAACAGAAATGGGATTACTTGACCAACTAGACTACAACACTACAACAAGACTCACACTAAATATTTCAATCACGCGCGAGGGCAAGGCCCCTCTAACTTAAACGGGATCCTTTCCCTCAAATTAAAGACAAATTTACCACAAAAATTCACTCAAACTCAAGTCACACAACAATGATAGCTGTTAAAACAGCTTTTGGGTAGATTAATCAAAAATTCCTGACAGAAATTTTTTGAAGAAATAAGCACTTAGCTCAGCCAAGACCGAGACCACGTCTTTGCTGTAAAGCGGCAAACGAGATCTAGGGAAGCAGTGGTGGTGCATCCTGGGATGAGGGATAGCTCAGCCAATAAGAGACTTTGTTCTATAGTATAGCGTGCCGAGTCGGAGCCGAGGATCGGCTCCGAACCCATCAGTACAGAATGTAGGCAAGATAGGATCACATAACATCTGTATAACACAACACTATCCCTGTGGAAAATCAGGTAAAGTTGTAACACAATGAAAGCTTGCAGCTCAGAGACTCACCTTGCAGATGTCACAGCAACAAGCAAACTAGTTTTTCATGTTAAGAACTTCAGATCAGCCTGAGCAAAGAAACGACTCCAAGAAACTTAGTGGTTGACGCCACCATCTGCTCTTTGACATAAATACTTTGGCTGTGGGACTCGTCTCGACCTATAACATCAGTCAAGAAACTAAGGGATGTAGTTGAAGATGAAGTCTGTTGGATTGTCAGATCCAACCAAGGTGGACCAGAAGGGATAGGACCCTTGGGAATTGGATCCAAGTAGTGGAAGGTATGGGAACAAAAAGTGATGGGGTCATTGGGCCTGTTTCCTGACCTCCTCTGGGGGATGGTACTAGGAAGGACTCCCAGACGGATCTGTGCCCTCAAAAATTTTCTAATCATTTGGTCAACTTCCATTTCTGTGAGACTTCTGGTGGATCTTCCTAAAGCAATTAATGTGGGCTGTGAAGGTAGTTTATGTCATAAGATCAGTGAATTGAGGGCTCATCAGTTCCGGAGAACAGGTAGTTCAAAGGGAGGGACTCTGGATCCAATAGACTGGTGGATCCAACTCCCTCAGTGTTTTAGGTATTGGACCCAATGAGCTGGAAGGACCTGGAGACCTTTTCTTGACATTTGTGTTCTCTTTTCTGCTGATCTGTTATATTCAGTCTTTTTCTCTGCAGACTTCTCTTGGTGTCTGTCTTTAGGCCTATTCTCTTCCTTCGACTACCACTTTCCAGTACTTGGAGAAAGAGATGTAGGACTTATTTCAGAAGACATAGTGGAAGACCCTGTCTGTGGGGGAAACAAACCCTTGATTATTAATTTTTCCTCCTACCTTGAATGGTTCAGGTCACAAAAGCAGCACAAATTTCACAATTTGCTTAAAGCAGAGAAGCACCCAAGCAGTAACCACACAGGGAATGGAGATACTGTGTGCACAGGCTGAACATCAGAAAACAATCAATGCACACTATTCCACCTCTACTGAATATAAATACACACACACACACACACACACACACACACACACACACACACACACACACACACACACACACACACACATATTTTCTTTTCAGGTGTTTGAACTTTTGAAACGTCGATCATATCATCTTGGCCATATGAAAGTCAATGTTTCAAGACTTTGATCATCTGTCATAGACCCATATACATCTGTGTCTGTGTGTATATCTATCTATATCTTTATATATATGCATATGCACACACACACACACACACACACACACATATATATATATATATATATATATATATATATATATATATATATATATATATAAACGGGTGTACTTTCTTACAACGAAAATTCACTTTTTCGAAATGGGAAAGTACATCCCCACTTAAGCGAAAGTGCACTTTCACTTAAGCTCACTAGACTGAACCTACCGCACCACAATGGAGGACAATGGGCTATGTCCTCCACTGTGGTGCGATAGTCATGGACCTTAGGGTTAGGGCACGGGTCAAGGTTAGGGGCTAGCCCTACTAACTATCCCCTTACCCTAACATGTGCCCTAACCCTAAGGACCGTGACTATCACACCACAGTGGAGGACATAGCTCGATTTGGAATGTCTTCCACTGTGGTGCGATAGTCACGGACCTTAGAGTTAGAGCATGGGTCAAAGTAAGGGGATAGCCCTACTAACTATCCCCTTACCCTAACCCGTGCCCTAACCTTAAGGTCCGTGACTATTGCACCACAGTGGAGGACATAGCCTGATTTGGAAAGTTTTCCACTGTGGTGTGATAGTCACAGACCTTAGTGTTAGAGCATGGATCAAGGTAAGGGGATAGCCCTACTAACTATCCCCTTACCGTAACCCGTGCCCTAACCCTAAGGTCCATGACTGCTAGCCTGTTTGGTCTAGTGGGTTCGCGAAAGTGCACTTTCATGAAAGTGCACTTTCGCGTTAGTGTGGGTGTACTTTTGAAGTTCGAAGTAGTGAACTTTCGTTCTTCAAAAGTACATCCATATATATATATATATATATATATATATATATATATATATATATATATATACATATATATATATATATATATATATATATGTGTGTGTGTGTGTGTGTGTGTGTGTGTGTGTGTCTATGGGTTTACTTCATATAGTTGACTTGACATTTCATCAACTTTCATATCATCGAGATGACAATGTGGAAAGTTTAAAAATACAGACATCCAGAATGTCGTATTTTCTCTCTGGGTAAGTTTCCACTTGGCCACCAACAAACAAAATAGAAACATAACAAAATTAATTCAAAACACCTTACACAGTCAAATTGAAGTTAGGAAAACACACAAACAGCCAGTAATTCACCAGTATCTTACTTCCTTTATTTCCAGCGATCTGGTACCTCGGCAGTTCGCCTTCAAGGATCACAATTAATTGAATGCAAACATCACATTTATATACATACTCATTTAAACAATTAAATCTCCTAATTAGTTAATTAAACAGTGAAGAAACTTTTAAAGTGACCATGAACTAATTATAAACTTATTATAAATATAAATATAAATATAAATATAAAATATGAAATAAATAAATAAATATATGAACGTATACTGAGTGTAAATAATTCATTAAATGCCTAATTCCTGATTCATACCATTAGGCTTTAAAGTATGAAACTTAAAAATCATTCTAGTTTCAAGCTCCAGTAATTTTACTACAATGTCATGTCCTCTCTGAAGGAAGGGCTTTCCCAATATACTGAATATTAAACTATTAGAAGAGCCACTGTGTTTCTCTTGGAAATGCTTAGCAACAGGGCTAACCAAATTCTGCTTCCTAATATCTTTTAAATGCTCTAAAATCCGTCCCCTTACCATTCTTTTTGTTTGTCCTATATACCACATATTACATGAACAGCCCAATATATAAACCACCCCTGTTGATTTACAACTGAAATGATGTTTAGAAATACATTTTACATCATTAATAACACACAGGTTCCTAACCTTATCACAAATATTGTAAGAACCATAGAGATAGGTGCCTAACTTTGAAATTATAATATTCTCTTTCCTTTCTATTAAATTATTATTTAACAATTCCTTGAGATTTTTCCCTCTTTTGTATGACAATGTGATATGTTTAGGGAATAAATGACCAATAGATTCATCATCACTGACAAGATGCCAATATTTTCTAACCAATGACACTAGTTTATCAGAAAAAGCAGTAAACTTGGTTACATAAAAAAGCTTTTCAACATCTTTATTCTGTTCCATAGTGAAATCTTCACGTCTAGATTCAAAATTTATCACATCTACTTTTTTTCCAAGTAATTTATCCCTGCATGCTAATAACTGTGTTTTATTATAACCTCTTTCACCTAACCTCAGCACAACTTTGTTCAATTCATTAGCTTTTTCACTTGTATTACTAGTGTGGTCAGAAATTCTCTTAAATTCACCATGAGGTAATGCCTTTAATAGATGATCAGGATGCATGCTGGTCGCATGCAAAAACATGTTGACTGAAGTAGATTTTCTAAATCTCAAGGAATTGTTAAATAATAATTTAATAGAAAGGAAAGCCCTTCCTTCAGAGAGGAGATGACATTGTAGTAAAATTACTGGAGCTTGAAACTAGAATGATTTTTAAGTTTCATACTTTAAAGCCTAACGGTATGAATCAGGAATTAGGCATTTAATGAATTATTTACACTCAGTATACGTTCATATATTTATTTATTTATTTATTTCATATTTTATATTTATATTTATAATAAGTTTATAATTAGTTCATGGTCACTTTAAAAGTTTCTTCACTGTTTAATTAACTAATTAGGAGATTTAATTCTTTAAATGAGTATGTATATAAATGTGATGTTTGCACTCAATTAATTGTGATCCTTGAAGGCGGTGCCGGTACAGATCGCTGGAAATAAAGGAAGTAAGATACTGGTGAATTACTGGCTGTTCGTGTGTTTTCTTTACATAACAAAATTAAATCCACCAAAATGAGAGGCTTTGCCTCCCCCAACTACATATACCAACTCCGAGATCAGACAACAGTGGAGAAAAAGGCAAAGTTCACCATGGTGGCCAAGTGGTTACTTACCTGGAGAGAAAATACGATGTTCTGTGTGTTCGTGTTTTTAAACTTTTGACACTGTCTCGATAATATGAAAGTTGATGAAATGGTAAGTCGACTATATGAAAGGGACCCACATATGCATATATAGGTGGCACAGGGGCACAGCAGATGGTGTTGTTGCCTCACAGCAAGAGGATTCCTGGTTCAATGCTCGGCTGGGATGCCATCTGTGCGGAGTCTGTATGTCCTCCCTGTATTCATGTGGCTTTCCTCCAGGATGCTTCATTTTCCTGCCACATTCCAAAGACTTACAGTAAGTGGACTGGACACCCTAAATTGGCCATTGGTGTGAGTGTATGGTGTGGAAGAACTATTGTGCCAAGCTAGCCACCTGCTGGTGTAAACCTTGGCTGTAGATGATTGTCACCATTGAAATGACTCCCCAATCCCATGTGCAAAAATGAGAAAAGGGGTTGTGAATGGATGGATGGAGGTAGATATATATGAATAAACCACATCTTTCAAAATGATCATTAGAAAAAACTATGAAAAACAACAATCCAACCTACTGTCACACACAAGTTTAGTATTCTTCCTATAGATGTAACAATACTAGAAAAGTCTAAAAGAAAATCACTACTACCCTTAAGGACTAAATTTGTGAAAAAAATTACTTAGCCTAACCTAACCCTAATCTAAAGTATACACTACACTAAACACTATAAGGGGAAGAGTCAAGATGAATTTAAGGCTGACACTAAACAGTATAAATCGAAGAGTCAAGATGAATTTAAGGCTGAAAAGACTTCACTTATTGTGACTGCAGAAAAGAGATCTTGGAAACACGTCTGGATAAACAGGTTGCAAACAAGATCTGAGGTAATTCAGACAAAGAAACTGTGGGTAGGGGAGTTGTCAAAGTCTCAGATCCAAAGCTCTGGCAGAAGGTGCAGCAGTTGAATCCAATCAGATTCAATTACCAAAACACTGAATCAGATGTAAATAGACAACATCAGATCTTCAGATCAGAGTGAGCGGCAGGTTTGAAAGGTAGTAAGGTCAATTTTTCCAGAGCGTAGTTGAGATCCCATGAAGGAGAAATTCGT
>NW_025053209.1:0-11032 GCF_019279795.1 Protopterus annectens | reverse complement strand
TTTTAAAATGTTTTCCCCTTTACAAAATTTTATTTTTCACATCTATATTAGGCAGATGAAGAATTCAACAATTTCTACCTAGCCTAATTCAAAATAATCAAACTGGTTTTATAAGAAACAGAACCACTTATGATAATATCAAAAATAATTTTTAACTACAATTAACTACACCAGCAATATAAAAGGAAAATTTAACATTAGTAAGTTTAGATATCAACAAGTTAATTGGAATAATTTTCACATGTTAATATTACAGGAATATAATTTTTCTAAGGATTTTCAACAACTTATACAAAAGGAAACCTTTATAATAGCTCATTTGAAAGCTTATATATAAAAATACTGGATCTTATGTTTCATAATCAATACAGATAACTAAAAGGAACCAAAAGCAGGAGTTTCTCACTTTATCTTCCCTGTCAAATCATTTTACTCTAGTCATTTGGAAACGCTTTGTGAATTATATAAATTCAAGTACAGATACCTTAGGTAGAATTTTACAATATGACCAAGGAAATCTGAAATTCAAAAGTATTCCTATTCACTGATATTTTATTGACATTAAAAGATGACAAAACTCCTCTTGGTATCTTTTCAATTTTATTAAATATTCTAGTCTAAATCAGCCCGGGATTCATGAACCTAGCCAGGCGCCGCCGCATAAGCGTCCGGCGTTATAAAATGACAATATATGGCCACCCGGCGAAATTCAGGTATGAATCAATCCCGCGTGCACTACCGGTGTCTGCTAACACGGACCTCGCGCTGCGCCCCGGCGTAGGTATAACTAATCACACTGTGCCAATGCGGTATTGCACCATGCAAATGAAGGCAAATAGCGATCCGCGAAGTTGGGCGAAGCGCGTGGCGTAAAGAAGACGCGGCAATGTAAACCAAAAAAAAACCGGTTTACATTTACCCAAACATGACCAAGGAGTAATGGAAGGCTGTCAGCGTCAAGGTATCATTACAGGTGCAATATGCCAATGGCCGAAAAGGCACCGAGAATGTCCAAAGAAAACATGCACAAACTGTAAATAATGAAGAGCATAAATGGTTATGGCAATGCACGAAACACACGGCAGAACCCCCGGATGTATTATTGCGCAGAAGGTTACTGAAAACAATGAAATAATGGGAGAATGTCACAAAAGGCAGCATTATAATACACTCCAGCTGCACAGCCACCACACACACCATAGTATGTACATGCAGAAGGCCTCATCCCCAAGCGCAAGGGTTGTCAAGGAGTGGCGGCGGTGTTGGTAGCCATAACCATGTATTAGCAGTCAATGCCACTGCAAATGAGGCAGATGTAGTGAGATACATAAAAACCCTGGCGCCCGATTGGCAGCCCAAGGATGGAGCAACGAACTGGCGTAGTGGAAATACACCGGTGACCTACATGGGATACATGTCAATGCGCTTGAGGGTGTGCCACTGTAGGAGGAAGCACATTGGAGGCCAGCAAAACATGGGCTTCAGTACAATGCACATCCTGGCAGCAGCAGGATGCGGCGTGTGAGGAAATAGATCGCTGAGAGAGTACACATAATGCCACGCATAGATGCGTATGTGCACGCGAAGGGATGACCCCTACGTTCCCCAACCCCGGTCATGTGGCGGCCTCCCCGTCAACAACCCGCGGATATAGGAAGGTAATGCGGGAGAATATGAGGAAATCGCGGAAGCAGTGTAATTGGAGCCGTAATGAGCAATCAACACCAATCAATCCAGGAAGGGCAAACGGCAAATGACTGCGGCAACTCTGCATGCACAGACTCCTGCACCAAAACGGGGAAAGGGGAGGCATAGGAAAGCAAAGATAGTAGGGGATGTAGTAAAAATGCAAGAGCAAAAAGAACTGAAATAGCTTTTAACAGCCAAGTACAGAGGTAGCATAACAGTAGTGGCAGAACTAAAATGCATCATATGCCATGTGCCTTGCAGGATGTGCGCTGCAGGCAATAGTAGTAGTTGCAGCGATGCAGCGTTAAAACAGTAATGTAAGATGCAAAGAAAGCTAAGCCAATGCCAGGCAACTTCAGCAATGATAACACTAAAAAGAGCAATACGTTGCAGTTTGCAGCGGTAAAAACACGAAGATAATCCCACAGATCACGACTTGCTGAGACACCCAATGACATCACGAATTTACATACAGCACAACGGTATAAAGTGTGAATGCACTACCCAACACACCAGTATTTGTTCCCCAAGCGCCGCTGCACGTAGGTGTAAACCTGCGGGGAACTTTGTGTATGTATATGTGTTGGAGTGCGGAATTACGCCCGTGGCTTGCGTGATGCATAGGTAATGTGTCCCAGAAGACAGACCGAGGATTCACGGAGAGGAAGTGCACCGACAACTACCGTAGAGCCCACATAGGAGAAGAGGAGAGTCATTCCAGAGCAAGGAGTGACCTACCAGGGGCTGCAAGACCTGGAGATAGTAGAGCACTTACAGGGTGAGACGAGGGAACCCGCGTTACAGCAAATAGTCGGAGCTGTGCACGGCCAGCCCTATGAGAACAAGAGACAACAGGAGGGCCATCCCGAGTGGACACAAAGGTATGTGGAGAAGCTTGCGAATACTGGCTACAGAGTACCTTTCAAAAGGCCAACCCGAGGGATATAATGGGTATCTCACGAGGCATCAGCATCCAGGGTACCTCACGCCCAGGATTCCTGGATGCTTAATGTTCATTTTATGCTGCATGAGTATATATAAACTTCCCCAGATTCAGGAGGAGTTGGCTAGCAATATGCGCCCACTTCCGCCGTGTGGCACAATACCGGAGGTACTGGAGTGCGATAGACTGTGCATACATAGAAATCAAGTCACAGCCCCGAGGGAGCAGGGTAGGCGCCTACCCCTAAACGCAAGGGGATACCCTCCATCAATTGCCAGGGTAAATTGTGCAATAAGCGGAGGCATTATCATGGATGTTATTGTGCTGGCAGCCCTGGGAAGCTACGCGCGGCTCCCATATCTGGCATGCACCCTCACAGCTGTATCAGGTATTCGCCAGAGAGGGACATCACACAAGGTCACCTTGTGGGGATGCTGGCTATGCACTGGAGCCGTGGATGATGACACCCATCAAGAAATGCACACACACACATGCAAGAGCATACTGTAGAGACTGCTGCACTGCAAATAGAATAATCATAAGTATTGTTTGGGATGTTGAAATCAGAGTTCCGGTGCTTGGATACATCCGGTGGAGCCTTGCAGTACTCTCAGGCACATGTGCCCACATATTCATAGTATGTTTGTATGCCTACACAATATGATTCTCGCGGAAACAGCTGCTGCAGGGACATAATGGTGTAGAGGGCCCACCAAGCCACGCCACGAAAACTGCACCAAAGGCAGAAAGCACAGAGGCACAGAGGCGTTCAGCGCCATGAACACACTATACCAGCCCCAGTAGGTAGACGGAGGCGTACCCAATATCACCCCTCACGCCCTGGCAAAGAGAAGAACGCATAGCACATGCACTTTGACGAGAGTGCTTAGGCCCCATGGACTGAGCACCTCCTTACCTGCACACACAGTGAAATGGGCCGCCATGCACAAACATATCCACCCGTAATGTGTACGCATTGTGGGGGACCTATGTGGGAGAAGACTTCCAACAAAGGCACCACCCAAACTGCCTGCACACCCAATAGCCAGCAGAGCATGGAGCATAACACACCTCAACACATGCCTTGGGTTTTCCTACAGTAAACTGGCGTAGCCATAGTATGCTGCCACTATCGCCCACATAGAGATTGACTACATATGTACTTGCTGTGCATACAGATACGAGAATAGATATCAGTACACCGCGTGAGAAATACTATGTACACATACACAGATATAAAGTACAACAGGTTAATATAGGAACCTTGGCAGGGATGCCAAGTTTACAGATAAGTAAAGGCGAAATCTCACATAAGTAAACATAGTGAGCGACAACCCGATCATCGGGGAGGGTGGGCATAAGAGCAGAGAGAAGTACCAGCCATGCAAATGTCAACCTGCATCAATTACATATCCAGCGGAATTGGGGACGTCGCCAGGCCACGGTACCAGTAACAGGATAATATGGCGTGTCATATCCACATAGGATATGAGTGCGAGGAGAGTACACACCGCCGCCCGGCGTCACCCGACCAGCGTGGGTTAGTGTGTGCAACCGTGATGGCTGGCGGGCAATCATACCCTGTCAGAGGTAATGCGTCATTATAGAGGCAGTACGTGCCATTTGGGGTCTAAAACAGTTCTATGTTCATCGCGAGTTCCTCAAAGTTCCACATTTGAAAGAGTCTGTCACACATTCATTGTTAGGAATGTATTTTAAATGAAATCCTGAGTAAATAGAAATTAATCATATATTAATTCATTAAAGGTTCTTCTTTTGTAGTAAATCAGCATATTTTAACCATCTATGACCTTCTTAGCTGAAGATTTGTTAGTGTAAACCATTAGTATGTATTTTTACATTTTGCCCATTTTGTTTCCACATTATAGATATGTGTGTGTTTCCTCATTTTGGAAATGGAAGGTTGAGGAAGCTATGGCGTACAATATGTGTATGTGTGAGGTGAGGTTGTCGTGTGTTTCATTATTGTGTGTGTGTAATGTGTGTGCCACTGTAAAATGTAACGTATGTAGGTGACATGTCACAGGTAGGAGTGTAATAACATCACGTGGGCATACAGTACAGAACCATAGGCGTATGTACAGCAGTACCCTGACAAGTAGTACTGACATGTCTCCCTCAGTGATGGCCTACGAAGCGTGGCGGCGTAAAGCGATGCAAGCCGGAAATGTCCTCCAGAATGTACCACAGGGCCGTATGCCGGAGATGCAAAGGCCGCATATGTACCACAAACCATGACGACGTATGTATGGCGTATATGGTTCGAACGCTCAACGCGATCACGATGCGAACAGCGTTACACAGCATCAGGCATATGCGGCGAAAATCACGAATGTGCCTATCCCGGCGATGCGTGGACACTTACACGGTCCCGTAAATACGCTGTCTGTTCCGCGACCGTTAAGTAAGCAAGCGCCGCATGAATAGGGAGGCTACGGTAGCATACAGGCCGTCCCAAGTACAGGACCACAATCGCCGCTTAGCTATCAGTGATGACAAAATGCCAATGGATAGTAAGGCGCAGGGCGAACATCTGCACAGATATATAACCCGATGTGGAAAGGGAGGAATGCGTGTACAGGAAGCGCACATACTGCAGGCGATACACGATACCACACTACATCCAGCAAAACAAACATTCCCAGAACAACAGACGGGTAACCTGCAGCTCCCCAAGCAGGGATGGAGCACACACACAAGCATATCTTGTATGTATAAATGCAAGACCCTACACCCCATTACCCGTCACTTTCCACCGTCCGCAGATATACCCCATACGCGCATTATCAAAGGGATAACAGCCAAAACCGCTTATGCAAAAACATACAGGCAGTCGTGATAGCGGCATACCTGCAGCAAGCCGCGTGAAACGCTAGCAGCAGCTGATGCATCCCTTGCATCCGTTGTATGCAAGGAATATAACAGCTATGTTACATCCCTGAATGCACAACGCTTATACAATAAACAGATACCGCCAGGTTCTGACGGACACCCATATGAACAGAGATACCGCATACCCAACACCACACAATCCGGCTAACACCACAAGCGTAATGTAGCCTGACACCACACATAGCGTATGCAGTCACACAAACATGATACAATACATACCATCCCCACGCGAAGGTAAGTGCAAAATATGCGCGCTGACCACCACGAGGAATGAACCATGGCCTAGTTTTGGCAGGGTAGCGATACTGAATGGAGGAGGATCTGGCCAGTGATATGCGCATAACTACACACCGAGGAACAGCTATTGGTGATGTAACCCACATATACCTCAGGTGGCAGCGAATAAAGGAAGACTCCCTGGATATTCAAACGTATGTTCATACCCGAACACAAAGTGAATCAGCAAGGGGTTAGAGGTAAATATTGGCGAATACAGAAGCAAAGGCGGAAGGGTATGTCGAACCCGCAGAGATGTACTGAGGTGTGCTTGCCTTAATCACATGATGCGGTATGACTAATCTGCACTGTATGTGGAAGCAGATGTGTGTAAAGTAAAGATACCTGTCCATCGGACAGAGAGTGGTGAAAAGGTGGTTTATGTAATGCTGAAGCAGGCGGAGACATACCAGCGACTGTGTGGACAAGCGTTAGTGCACAGCAGTGGGACAACTTTATGTACATAACCCGTGATAACCCAAGGTCTGCCATAGGGATTCCAAAACTTCAGAACAATACCTACCACTGCGCTGATGCTGTCAGTGGACGGCCGAGTGACAATGAGGGAGTGCCACAGCAGGGGATGGGACATGTATGTATGGTGTCACAGCTACACATGTGCATGGGCATATACAAATCAATGTCATGCTGGAATGTCGCGCTAGCGTGCCGCAGTATCACTTGCCAGTAGGGTGACTATGTCGAATTCATGTGTAATGCAAAGCTGTCACCGATGTGAATATGTTCCCGAAATCATAGACTTAGTATCACAGGCATATGGCATGCATGATGGAGGATGGCCTAATGTTATGTACATAAACCTGATATGTACATGGCCTGCACATATGGGACAGAGTGAAGTAGCAGAATAGGTTTACTGCCAAAATGGAGGAACAGCAAGTAACCATGTCCAAGCGTTCCATAGCAGATTGCAATTGTTGCAATGCAACAATGATGTCCGTCAGGGCCGTCAATGTAAACACGTATGTGCAATGTACACTAGTAGTGTCACCCCATGGTAGTGTCCACTGAGCGGCAGAGGTGGATGTCAACAGTATGTCATATACAGTTACTTCACAAAGCTGAGTGGTACCAAAGCCAGGTCCTGTGTCACGCTACCTTGGCCCAAGGGAGCTATCGCATGACTAGTATTGGCATGGTGTGTCCCTGTGGGATAATTTTGCACAGGACCACTATATGTCCACCACAGCGCGGTGTGTGTCCAGTCTGTGGAGAGGTCACACAGGCGCCTTCCAGGCTGAGGCAATGTATGCATGTGTGCACACATGCAGGAGGTGCTCCTCCCACCCTGCCCACTGCAAACCATGTAGAGGTACTACAGCATGCATCAAGTAATCTTTTGAGAGAACATGGCCCATGGCGAGTAGATGAAACACCCTGTGTTAGTATTAGTATGCAGGTGAAATTTACAGATGTGTTTCACATGACTGTCATTTGCATATGTAAACTGTCTGAGCGGAGTAGACATCTGCGGCATGACTATACTGAGACATGTAAAGTTGTATACATTGTGTGCTTAAAGGTACACCACATATGTGTTATTGTAACACTGCCAGCGTGTACATGTGTGTAACTAAACTTTTGAGTACAAGGGCACCCAATGTATCCAGCTAGACACTCACGGTCCAGAAATGTGTGGCCCCTGCACATGTGTACTTACGCCACTTAGTGGAATATGGCAACCACAGCACCATGTGGGGCATGTGTGTGTACAGCAACCTATGTACAATGTACAGTATGCATGTACCTAGGGACAGTATCCATGTGATACACACTGCATGACTGTATCCTATGCAAGGTGATGTTCTTATGCACTATGTGTGATGATGCAACTGATGCAGTGATCTATCTACATGATATATCTGCCTTACCACTGACACCCTGTATGGTTGTTAGCAATATGAGTGGATGAGGCTAGAATACTGCCATAGTATGTAGATGTATGGCCATATGTAAGCATGGACAATACTCTGTGACGCGCTGTCTTTGAGTGTATGTAAGCAAATAGTGAGCATGAGGAGGCCACATGACTGAGGACTGTGCAATGTCTGCACGTACCTGACTTGTTGTAAGTTAGCATGGAAATATGCCTGCACCACTGTGGCTTGGAAGGCCTTCTTTACAGGAGGCACATTGTAGGCGTAACAGCTCCTGAGAGACGCACCAGAGTGCGATGTGATGCTGGATAATGCACACTGGCAATACCATAAAAGTGGAATGGCACTGAAAAGGGCTAAAGAAGTGGATGAAATGTCTGAGTTTGAGTACCCTCTGTACCCACACCAACCCACCCCATGCAACAGGTATGACAGGTTAGCCAGCATGTGGATGTGGTGTGCTGTGTGGCCGCCTGAGAAGCCCAGCAAAAGGGTGCCAGTAAGAGGCATGGAGGTCGTCAATGAGTGTGTGAAGCATGTATGTGTGAGGATGTGGCCCAGTGCCATACTGAATGGCAAGCCCAGTCATGGGTGTACAAAATGCAGCCCCATACGTGCAATGCAGTTGCCACTTACATGTGTAGTGTGATAGATGTGGTAGTGTGGTGAATTCAGGGTACACAAGCGTATTTATGAATGGGCTAGCAGTCAGTGCAGTGTGCTGCTGCAGGACATGTAACAGCCAGGTTGGCAGGGAATTGCAACCTTCACGAGGAGATCGGGAGGTGACATTGCAGGACCGTGTTCTCCCACGGACATAGCATGTTAATGCGTAGCAGTACACTATGTATGTGTCCACAGGGTTAATACAATGTCAGGCATGGATTTGGAACCCTGTAGTGAGTGAGAGTGTGTATTGTTGGTAGGTACCCCCATTGGCAGGAACTGCGATGCCAGCTTAACATCTGTGTTGGCAATGCCTGCATGAGGTGTTGTATGCTGCATTGTGAGAATGTGGATGTAGGCAAACAGCAGGGAACATACCAGCACACTCGCATTGAGGGCCCCACACTGCAATGTATGGCAGTCGTAATAGGCCGTAGCTAGCAACTGTGGAGTATGTGATGCACCATGAGGACTACACCACATGACTGTCAGAGTGACACACCACACACATTGTGAACATAACTACTGTGCAACAGCCTGCACATGCCTTATGCAGCATGTATGTGCATGGAACAGAGAATACCATTGTGGCGTCTCTGTAGAAAAGCCAAAGATACCACCATGTCTCTGTGTGGAATAAGCATGGTCCCTACTCAGTCTTTGTAAATGTAGCTTGAAGTGCACTTTGTGATGTAATGTCTGTCGGCATAGTCATGTAGACTGTCCATAAATCACGGGGGTGCCATGCCATCCAACTACACTCTGTCAGTGGATAGTCGGTAGTACCGGCTGTAATAGGCGTTATGTACCATGCATGCCTTTCTGCGATGGTCGGTGATCCGTCTAAGTGTGGCTAGCAGGGCTGAGAAGCTTATGGATGTTCAGCAAACATGGAGGGGGATGTAGTGTAGACTATGGCACACCCAGACACATACGGAGGTTTTGGTGCATGCCGAAGGTAGTGTAGGTATGGTATGTGTCATGTAATGTGTCACCCAGCTAATAGGCCATTACTGCATGGCCAAGCATGTAATGGGTACATGGGGAGTCCAATACTAGGAAGTCTGCGTGTTGCTGTCAATACACTTAGCAGTAACAACTGTCCTAGGTGCAATGTACAGTAATATAACTTGGCCAGCATGTAACCTGAGTGTACAGTGTATTCAGCGTTAACGTGTCACAGTAATGCGTGGCAGTCACGAACATGGGCATCTGAACATGGATTACCTACTGATGCAATGTGTCCGAGAGAATATACAGTATGTGTGTGTAAATCACTGTGTGGTGCTGGGAACCACCTACCCGTGTTAATGTTGCAGTCAGGTATGTGCCTGGAGGTTATGATCTGTGTACAATCTGGACTATGGCAGGTTCATGCCGTGTAGGGGCATGGAGGCAAGGTCCCAGGCACATGCAGATAAAATACATCGCGTGCCGTACTGTGCTGTAATTGCGAAGTGCTTGTGTACAGCACAGTGGAGGTGTAAGCATTTGTCACACTATCACTGCATGCTGTGCCTACCTGCTTGGCAGCCCCTGCTGGAGACAGACATGTGACTTACCTACTGCGCAGGCAGCATAGCATGTGAAGATGTATACCTGAGGCTGCACACCATGAGCCGCAGATGTCACCAGGTCATGTGTTGCCCGCGGTAGTGTGGTTGAACATGACTATCAGACTGGACAAACACCACATGCCTGCGCCATAAGTACAGTATGAAATATAGTCAAGCAGTCCCAGTGACAGAGTAGGCCCAATGTGCCACGAAGTGTCCTGGCGTGCAGACCACTGGCTACTGGACACCTGGCTATGAACACACACCGGAGGGTTAATTCACCATTGAGCCATCACATATCCCAGTCCATGTGGGCGTACAATGTCATCTGGGGTGGTCACAATAGCAGGTGGTGAGAACGAACGCGGTGTACCAGGTGATGTGTCATGTGGTAGCACAGCGTTCACATGTAACAGGCGATAGAGGAAGGTTCCACGGTCTGCAGTATGCTACAGCAATGGCCGTGCCCTCTTAGTCAAAAAATGAAGTATTTCTCACTGTTTTCAAAAGTTCCGCAGCTGAAGGATGTTGCCAAAATAGATCCACAGCAGCAATGAGTGGAATTTATTCTTCAAAACAGACAAAACTAATACAGCCAACACAAGCGCCACATAAGAACAATCCAACAGATTAACCCGGGTTTATTCTGCGTCTTCCATAGGCGAACTTCTTCAGAATAATTTAATCACTAGTTACCTCCCCTTTATATACACTACAAATTAATTGAACTCCTAATTAATGAATAATTAAGTGTACTATTAAACAATTACACCCTAAACATAAATATACTACAAGTAATTAAAATAATTCCATGTTATATAAAAATATAACCTAATATATACATGTATATATATCCATGAACAAACATAACCATTATAAAAAACACATTAAAAAATTAATTGATTAATTACAACATTATTGTTCATTGAATAATGCAATGCATGAACGATTTAGTATTACAATTCCCATATAAATACCCATATAAATATATATATATATTAATATATAAAAAATATATATATATATATAAAGGACATATCTGTAAAATAATTGTATAAATATATTTTAATATGATATAATGATGCAATTGT
>NW_025053208.1:0-11212 GCF_019279795.1 Protopterus annectens | reverse complement strand
GGCCACACTGGAGGAACACAGGAACTGGGGTTGAATACAAAGCCCAGGGATCAGCTAAAATCTGATCACTGGAACAACTAGCTAGAAAGTTTAGGAAAGGAGAAGCTATTTTTTTGTTTTTTTTAGTTTTTACAAACAGACAGAAAAATACAGTAATGTGCTTTGGTATTCTGACTAAATTGCTATCAAAGGCTGAATTTTTTACACTTGAGTGCATAGCCTGTTTGTTAAACACTTTAAGCAAAACTTTAGCCAACAAGTGCAATCAATAATTTAAGCACAGAAAAACAGGAAAATCAGGTAATAAAACAGTAATATAGGCATAAACAGTAGTCAAAAAGCTCAAAAGATCGAAAAATGCAAAATAAAATGTATGTGGGACACCATCCACTACTGTGATGTGGACAGACGTTACTCAGCCTGGATATACATATCCCACCATCACCATCAGCACAGTAGACTACTTTGATATGTATGTGATTAGACAGTTATTCACTTGCTGGGACTGAGATGGTATCCATGCAGCACACTGGACCAGTGGAAGCCACAAGCCACACTGCGAAGGACCCCTTTGCAAATGCTTACCACACGGGACATGCCACGGGATTGCATGGAACTTCTGCACACACATTTCTTAACTCCAGACCCCCTATGCACAAAGGTTAGGCATCCTGTCTGGTGGACCCCAGACATTGAAGTGTGCAGATTGTATAACAATAGCAGGAGGCTACTGCAGGAGGTAGAGCATATTGGCTCATTAAGGGAAGGCATCTGTGGTCAGCACAATGGTACCACGCCACGGAAGTCCGTCATAACAATGGCCACGGTGCCTACCTCTGGGAGGAAGTACACAGGATATGTACCTGGAGTCAGTGGCATACAGCAACAGTGGTCCCACACCACTAAGGGGGGGCACCTCGACTGACCACATGGAATTACCACATCATATGCATAACAGGCCTGGTCTGCTAATTATGCAGTATGGGATGGCATTATGCAGTGACAATTCTAGTACTCTGCAGACACTTGTTCCTTCCAGCCAGGTGTGCCTTTGGGATGGGCTGATCCTGACTTCTTGAACCTGGCTGACCTTTCAAAGCAGTCCCCACTACAGCCGATTGGGTTAACAACGCACAGACAACTGCTGCCAGGATCATGTGGCTACAAGACTGATTGACATGTAATGTATGGTCATCCCTTTGGTGGAACTACGCATGGTAAACACACAACATATCACATGGACATACCTATGGATACAGACCTATGACACATTTGGAGGGTTCACAGTATGCACACTATTAACCTGCTACTTTGCATTACCTCTGTTTGTCGCAGCTGGTTGCATTACCACAGCTTCTGCTTGCTGCTGCTACAGTCAGTACTGACAGCTTCAGGTGACAGAGTCACAGTGTCTAATTTTTTTTTTCTCTCTCTCTCTCTCACTTCTCGCTCTCCTCTGTCTGCTTACAGACAATGCAAATGAATGTATTGCATATGGGGAGTGTTAGCACTGGATGCTTTTGTAGGTATCTGCATAGGTCCATGTGATGGCCTCTGCACCAATTGTAAGCCAGCATTTGCTAATTGCATACAACCAGTTGTGTACTGATTGCAGTTCTCACTGTGATTTCAGGTCAGTGTTATAAAAGGAATTTGTATGTGGGATAGGCGTTGCCCTTTCAGATTGTGAGGCGGGGAACATGCTGGTATGCTGTGGACAGTGTTCTCAGTGTAAAGGTTAGTATCTCTCTCATGATTCAGGCTGCGTTGTATATTCACAATTCTCCATTCCTCTCTCATGTTCCCTGTAGCATGTGTGTATGCACATTGACTCCTACAACTATATATATATATATATATATATATATATATATATATATAAAATAATCCACGAAGTAGCAAGGCTTTTCCGACCAGCTTTATTCACATGCAAAAACACCAGTGCTCCACCACTGACCTAGGTTTCATCCAGAATGGACTTCTTCAGAGTGTGTGGAACCATAAGCTTATAAATACAATCAACAATACAACAATTAAGACAATTAAAACAATTAAGCAATAAATGGTGCAATAAAACCTTTAACCTATTACAAAGAATAGGACTAAAAAACTCACATACCTAACCCACCCTAATCAATTAACAGTATAACTTCCTTAAAATCAGAAGGAATTCTAATGTGAAAAATAAATAATGATACAAATCTAGATAAAGAAAACAATGAAAATTTACTAAAACACATGAATGTAAACTTTAACTTTAACCTAATATGTGTTTAAGTCTTAAATAAGGTTTAATGGAAATAAACTTGTTTAAGCCAGGATAATGGTGTGCATTAAGACACAATTGCCATCTAAGCTCACAAGTGTCTAAATGATGGTCCGTTATTCTCCCCTGTGCATCTTTTACATACTGTTGTATAACACAAAATAGGAATTTGTGATCACTATGAGCTATTGTGTGTCGTGCCAAGGCATTAGTAGGTCTAAGATGTTGTATGTCCAAGAGATGTTCCCTAATCCTATCTCTGAATCTTCTGCAGGTCTTACCTACATAAAATGCCATACAAGACTGGCATTTAGCAATGTATATGATGTTGGTGGATAAACAATTATAATGTCCATTGATCTTAATGGAATAATTGTTAACCTTAATCCTATTACCTGTTGTTAAAATATGAGTACAAGTGGAACATCTCCCACATTTGAAATTACCACAAGCTACAAGTGTTCACCTTAAATAAGTTGCCTTTTTCTAACATCCCTTTAAAAGCCATGTCCTTCCGAAAAATGAACTTAGGTTTACGTGTAGAAAAACCACTAAAATCCTTTAGTCTGGACAAGGACATCCAGTATCTTTCGATTATATTGATGATGTCATCAGTGTCTGCATTGAATGTTAAAACAAAGAGAAAATGTTCATTACCCAAATTCTGTTTTTGGTTTACGTTATGATTAAACAAGTCGTCCGTACTCTTAAGAATGGGTATGATGTTGCCACTATCTCTTTTTGTTAAAATTTCATTCCTAACCTCCTCACACATTTTCTCTGGGTACCCTCTATTTAAAAAGAGACCCACCATAAACTCTAGTTCAAGTGCAAGGTCAGAATCTTCGCTGACCATGCGTGCCGCCCTCACCATTTGACCTTTTATGATGGCCCTCTTCTGATGTACTGGGTGCCAACTATCGTAATGCAGATAGGAGTTAGAAAAGGTTGGTTTTCTAAATATATTGGATGTCAAGGCACTTCTATCATTATTGATGGTTAAACATGTATCTAAGTAAGTTTGATTAATGTATTGTATAAAAGCCTCCAGAATCATCTTATCCCCCTGCCACACAATAAAAATATCGTCCAAGAAACGGGTGTATAGTTGGATGTGTTGACTATATGCACTATGAAAAACAAAATTGGTTTCCCAGTAAGCCATTATGTAATTTGCATATATGGGGGCGCAAGATGCCCCCATTGCCACTCCTGTACTCTGCTGAAAATAATGTTTTGGATGAAAGTGGAATAATGGCAGGGAGACCATGTATTACAATGGATCCAATTAGTCATTTTTGTGAGTATAATACACCGTTACATTATACAACACCTGATGGTGGTTACAATATTCAAGATAAACACACAGAGGCAGGGTCTAACAATTTGGACAACAACAGTGTGGTGGCATGTGTAGACCAAGCAGTATTTAACCAAGAGGATGGGTTTACAACAAACCTCGCAGAAAGTGTAACACAGGATTCTGTGAGGGACACTTTTACACAATCTGTTTTATCTTATCCGACAGTCATGTTCAACAAGGCTCAAGACTTTAAGTTATATAATTACTCTAGTACAATATTAAATATGCAACACGCAGAATTACTGTCTAAAGGGTTCAATTTTGTACCCTATAGGGAAGGAAAAGTTGTGGACACTCTCATAGATTTAAAGTTGTTCACACGTAAAATGAACTTGGCAGCGTTTTTTGGTTTTAAGAATGACAGTAATTCTGTAGATAATACAGTAAATTTACGCAAACCTAGCTATTTTAACCCACCATATAACAATATGGTGCGGATGTTTGAAGCCCTATGCGAACAAGACATAAGGGAACATTATAGACGTAGGAAGGATAGAGACTTGGGAAATATGACACAAGATGAATTTGAGATAATGAAATATATATGCTCTAACAGAAATATTCGTCTAATGAAACCTGACAAAGGCAATGGTGTGGTAGTGGTTGACAATACGGACTACGTGAGTGAAATATTAAACATGCTTACGGAAGATAATTACAGGGAGGTGAGTCTTAACGAAATTCACATTGCCTATAGGAATATTGATTTAGTGCTTGAGGATATCCTCTTACAAGGAGGTATAAATGAGGATGATTACGAATTTTTGATCAATAAATTTCCGGTGGTCAGCGGAATCTTTGGTATTCCAAAAATCCACAAGGGCCTGAACAACGTTAAGTTCAGACCCATTGTGGATGGGAAAAGAAGCAAGGTGTTTTTCATCAGTCAATTTTTAGACTCAAAGTTAAAAGTGGGTTTAAATAGTTTTCCACACATTACCAGAGATTCCTGGCACTTTTTGGACAAGATCAAAAAAGTACAGGCACTGAATAATATATTATTTGTGACCATAGATGTAATCAATTTGTTTACTGCCATTCCTCACGACACTGGTTTATTCTGGTTGGAAGAACAGTTAAACAATACGGGTCAATACGACCAAGATCAGATAAACACTTACATCAGACTTATGGATTTAGTACTACGAAATAATTATTTATATTTCGAGGGACATTATTTTCAGCAGAGTACAGGAGTGGCAATGGGGGCATCTTGTGCCCCCATATATGCAAATTACATAATGGCATACTGGGAAACCAATTTTGTTTTTCATAGTGCATATAGTCAACACATCCAACTATACACCCGTTTCTTGGACGATATTTTTATTGTGTGGCAGGGGGATAAGATGATTCTGGAGGCTTTTATACAATACATTAATCAAACTGCCTGGTTTTTGAAGTTCACGCATGAGATAAATGATAGTAAAATCACTTATTTAGATACACGTTTAACCATCAATAATGATAGAAGTGCCTTGACATCCAATATATTTAGAAAACCAACCTTTTCTAACTCCTATCTGCATTACGACAGTTGGCACCCAGTACATCAGAAGAGGGCCATCATAAAAGGTCAAATGGTGAGGGCGGCACGCATGGTCAGTGAAGATTCTGACCTTGCACTTGAACTAGAGTTTATGGTGGGTCTCTTTTTAAATAGAGGGTACCCAGAGAAAATGTGTGAGGAGGTTAGGAATGAAATTCTAACAAAAAGAGATAGTGGCAACATCATACCCATTCTTAAGAGTACGGACGACTTGTTTAATCATAACGTAAACCAAAAACAGAATTTGGGTAATGAACATTTTCTCTTTGTTTTAACATTCAATGCAGACACTGATGACATCATCAAGATAATCGAAAGATACTGGATGTCCTTGTCCAGACTAAAGGATTTTAGTGTTTTTTCTACACGTAAACCTAAGTTCATTTTTCGGAAGGACATGGCTTTTAAAGGGATGTTAGAAAAAGGCAACTTATTTAAGGTGAACACTTGTAAAGCCAGTGGTAATTTCAAATGTGGGAGATGTTCCACTTGTACTCATATTTTAACAACAGGTAATAGGATTAAGGTTAACAATTATTCCATTAAGATCAATGGACATTATAATTGTTTATCCACCAACATCATATACATTGCTAAATGCCAGTCTTGTATGGCATTTTATGTAGGTAAGACCTGCAGAAGATTCAGAGATAGGATTAGGGAACATCTCTTGGACATACAACATCTTAGACCTACTAATGCCTTGGCATGACACACAATAGCTCATAGTGATCACAAATTCCTATTTTGTGTTATACAACAGTATGTAAAAGATGCACAGGGGAGAATAACGGACCATCATTTAGACACTTGTGAGCTTAGATGGCAATTGTGTCTTAATGCACACCATTATCCTGGCTTAAACGAGTTTATTTCCATTAAACCTTATTTAAGACTTAAACACATATTAGGTTAAAGTTAAAGTTTACATTCATGTGTTTTAGTAAATTTTCATTGTTTTCTTTATCTAGATTTTTATCATTATTTATTTTTCACATTAGAATTCCTTCTGATTTTAAGGAAGTTATACTGTTAATTGATTAGGGTGGGTTAGGTATGTGAGTTTTTTAGTCCTATTCTTTGTAATAGGTTAAAGGTTTTTATTGCATTGTTTTATTGCTTAATTGTTTTAATTGTCTTAATTGTTGTATTGTTGATTGTATTTATAAGCTTATGGTTCCACACACTCTGAAGAAGTCCATTCTGGACGAAACCTAGGTCAGTGGTGGAGCACTGGTGTTTTTGCATGTGAATAAAGCTGGTCGGAAGAGCCTTGCTACTTCGTGGATTATTTCATTGGTTTTGTGTTGGTTACTTGGTTGAATTTATATATATATATATATATATATATATTTATATATATATATATATATATATATATATATATATATATATATATATATATATATGTACATATGCATACATATATATATATATATATATATATATATGTACTTTAACTGACCTTATTATCTACAAGCTGCCAACTAGCATGGCTGTTTCTGTTCACACACTACTATTATGGAAATCCAGTACTTTTGACAGTAATTTTAAATGACATGCTTTGTGTACTACACATCCTATATTCCCTTTACATTCATCCCTACTATTACATGTTATATTTATTTTAGCACAATGTTTTTGTATAAGAGTCATGGCTTAGTGGTAGGTCCTACAGACTAGTGTTTCCTGGGTTCGGGACTGACAGTGGGATTTTATTTTGCTTTTGAACTGAGTACAGGATCTGTCAATCAAAGTGACTAAGGCACTTTTAAGCAGTTGTAACCGGGTTAGCGCTGGTTTGCGCGGAGCTCACGTGAAGCACTGGCGCTTAGCTCGCAGCACAAGCCACACCAGCTTACAACCGCTAACGTGCTTACTCTGGCACACACCAGCTATTTTCTTTGAAAGAAAAGAAAATGGGAGACAGGAAAGTGGTGAAAAAGGGGTCACAAAGAGGGTAAGACAGTAGGGAAACAAGCTTGGGATATGCAGGAGGGATGTAGGTAAGGCCCATAGCTGCCCATTTCTTCATCAGCAACAGCTGTGCATATGTATGTAATTTGGTGTGACATTTGAAACCTTCCACCCCTGAGAGAGGTGTCAGGACAACAATAATACTTGTTGTACAGCCAATTGTAATTGATAGGTTCCATGTCCAGCAGACATGTGTGCGTAATGGGCAGCTATGTATGGGGCGTAATTTTTTTGTGGGTACAGAGTGCCCTTTTTTTTTTTTTTCAGGTGAGAGTGGTATGTCAGGTGAAGGAAGTCGGTACAGCTGGGGAGGTAGGTTGGGTAGGTAAACAGACAAGACAAACAAGACGCATACAGGGGCGGTGTATGACATGTGTGGGGGGGTTACACAATTGACGGGGATGGAGGTTTGGATATCCAGAGCCCATGAGCCCACAGATGGAAACAGTGGAACTGATATCCCAACCCATAGGCAGTTGCCACTGCTCCTTCACTGCTCAGGATGGGGCTGTGCTGGGGGCTGTGTAGGTGGGGCAACAGGCATGCCCGTTAGTTGCGCCACCCGTGCCTCGAGCTGGCGTAGGGGCTCAAGAACAGAGTCCCGAATCTCCCTATGCACCACAGTCTGGACGCTACGGAGGGTGAGTGGTGGTTCTCCTCCGGCCACACTTGCAGAGGGGGGGGTGAGCCCCGTCTTCTGCAGCGCTTCCACCCACAGGTGGCACAGGGCCACCGGAGGAGGGTCCGGACTCGGCACTAGTGCCAGGTGCACTTGCCAGCTGAGGTGGGAGAGGTGGGAGAGGTGGGTCCGCTGGAACCCGCCTTCCCTGTCATCCTATGTTTTGCATTATGTCATGACAGTTTGGGTTAGTGACATATAATACCATTCACAATTAGTTGTAACAGCATGCATTAGTATTCCTATTAACCAAACACCCAGATATTCACACCATTGAACAGCGTGCATAACACATGCATAATTTGAACAGAAATACACAGTCCAACAACATGCAGGGATAATTGATGGCAACAGGCCATCAGGTGTGGATGTATGAACAGGGCAGATGCATCAACAGACATGCAAATATATATGACCCAACAGGACAAAACGTCCAGGGGTGTTAATTGTGATTGCACATACCATTTTCACGTAGAATGGGTTATATGTGGTTATACGGTGGGGTAAAGAAAGTAATAACACCTTCGAATAACAATACATATGCTGTACATTTCTAATAGCTACAGTTATATACACACTACTGTTCTAACTACAGTTTCCTATATGATAACTATTTCAACTTGGTGATAGGACTGTTACTGCAACATCAATATACATTTTAGTGTTCTTCATACACATTCATATCTAGCTTTGTTCAGCTACATCATCCTGCTACATTGCTTTATATAGCTGTAGACAAGTGTGGATGTTTGGTATATCAGGCAATCATCCTATCTGCATATTTCAGACTGAGAGCAACATATCCAGATTTTGGGATACACATTCCAGATGCAGCGACACTTTGAACAGATTTCGCTGTTTGGTTTTGAATCTCACATGCATTTCATTCTGTCTTGACTGCAGTATACTTTATTCAGGGGTTATTACTACTGTATTGCTGGATTCATGACACTTTCTCACACTCTCTCACTTGCTTTCATTTTACTATTCAGGATGGTACTTACTTCTAGGCTTTATTGACATGTTTTACCTGTAGTTATTACAATCCTTTCCAGCAGTCTCACTTATGTCACGTTTCAGTATTTTCACAGGGATATATTTCACACATGTGATTTCATCATCTTCTGCAGCTATACTTTTCAGCCTGCTGCAGGTTGTGTACTATTTTCTTACAGGTAGGGCATTTTTATTTCAGAATATATGTCAGACAGTTTCAATTTTCGGTTTAACTTACAGGCTGAAACACACTTTTGTAATCAAGCAAGACTTGCAGACACTTTCACACTGTTACTTGCAGATTTTATTCCTTATTGACTACACTGCACTCTTTTGCTGACTGTCATACTTTTATATTTCTTTACAGTTACTGGTAGTGGATTACTGACCTGCCTGGTGGCGCAACCGCACCAGCCTATCACCATAGGCTCTGCGGTTCACAGAACGGACACCTGCAGCTGTAATATCAATTAAGTAATATTGGAATACACATCTCCATAATATCAGCTAGTTTAATTTCTTAGATACATAATTAAACATTACTTACTCAGTAGTGGGGCGTTTGGTGTTTGCCGGGCCTCCTGGATCCAAAGGTTCAGTTGGTCCTGCTTGCATCTCTTCATGTCTGCATGGTGGTGACGGACCTGCTCACCAGTCCTTGGAATCCCTGTGGCACTGGTGAGATCATGAGCCAACCGGTCCCACGCCTCGGCCCTGTATGCTCTCCAGAGGACCTGGCCCTGAATGAGTTGGGCCTCATGATTATGGACTAGGAGCCAGACCATGTACCTGGAATCCTCAACACCCCACCTCTGTGCTCGAAAGCAACTACCCTCTCCTACTCCTGTCATTCTGCCTGCAGGTCAGTTCTACAATCGTTTATGCTGTGTATTCCCACCTATGGGGCTTATATAGTCTGTTTTTCCCGCACATATCTGTGATTGGCCATTTTGGAATTGTATCAACTTCAGTAAACTTGCATTGCCATGCTCCAGTTTGTATTCATTCCTATATATTAGCTATTATTGCATTTAAAGGTACTGCTGTCATGGCTTAGTAGTTCTGTACCTTGACTATGGTGTATAGTATCCTGGGTTCGAACCTGGCCACTGCTTTTTATTTTTCATGACTGTCTAGACATGCTGAGGGGTGTGTCTGTGTAAAGGCAGTTTTGATATGGCTTGCTCAACGTTGCCCGTCGGTTAGCTTGTTTGCGCAGTGCGCAGCTCCGCGCAAATGGGGTATGCTGCTTTAAGCCTCATTTGGCTATCGGCACGCATATTACACTCAGCTCAGTTAGGGGCACATAGATTTAGCATGACAGACCACTGCTCAGCTACAGGCACTCATTTTGCACCAGTTAAACCACTGCTTATCTACGGGCAGATGCACTCACTCTGTTAAACTGTAGCTCAGCTATGAGCACATCTGGCATTTTTTATTCTTTTGTTACCTCACATGTCTTCAATATAAATGGGCTATTTCATTACATTTTACATAAATTGTGGTTTTATGTGTACATATTTGTCAGGGACTTGTTTCCTGCTTATTTTGAAAAAAACAAAATTGGTGTTGTGGGGGCTCGAACCATGAATGGCTGCTCTTCTATGGCCAACATCTCTACCAGCTATGCTATTGCTTCCTGGCTTATTTTGCATATTTAGTTCTTATATGCTTTCCCACTGACTGCTATCTGTAGCTGTGTGCTATATGCACGCATGTATAAAACTAAGCCTCCACGGTTAAACATTTTACAATTTAAAAAATGCTAAACGTGTTTATTTATATGTTTTCTGTTCATAGTCTGTGGGGGCATGTGTTGTGTTCTGTTTTATTCACATTTTCATTGGACTCCAGGTCATGGGTGTTTACTTTGCAGGTACTTTTTCCTCTTCTTGGGGGCATGTCTAAGCTTACAGGGAGACTCGCCTCTACGGACCATACGCCCCTACTGTCTTACACGGACCGTGTTGGCCTTAAGTGTGATTCAGCATGCTCTCAGAATAATATGCAGAGCATGCTGACATCACTCCGTTTAACTGCAGCCTCCGTGTATGAGTTATAACTCTTACACGGAGGCTTCGTGAATCCTGCCCATAGTTTGCTGGAGATGTAATGCAGTAACAAATGCTGATTGGAATCATATATTTTATAACTGTGTACTATTAAAGTAATTTTGCGAAGAAGTTAACAGTTTTTTACAGGCAATTTTTACAGACAATTTTATGATTACAAAGTCACTTGTATTATTCAATACATCTGTCACAGACTGTATAAATAAAAACAAATATTATTTTTTTCTGGTCTATACTATCCATTGCCAAGAAAATAATTACAAGAAATTGGAATTTGTTTATTTTTTTTTAAAAAAATTTTTTTTCC
>NW_025053207.1:0-8202 GCF_019279795.1 Protopterus annectens | reverse complement strand
AAGAGATGTGTATATTAGTAATGGCGGGGCATTTGTTTGGGAGATTGAAGATGATTATAATTAGTAACTAAACATTTGTTTGGGAGATAGAAGATGATGATGTAAATTAGTGGAATTTGTTTGGGAAAGAAGATGATGTTAATTAGTGAGGCATTTGTTTGGGAGATAGAAGTGATGTATAATTAGTAAGGGACATTTGTTTGGGAGATGAAGATGATGTTTTATAATTAGTAACTGGGGGACATTTGTTTGGAGATTGAAGATGATGTGATAATTAGCGGGACATTTGTTTGGGAGATGAAGATGATGTGTATAATTAGTAATTGAGGGCATTTGTTTGGGAGAGAGATGATGTATAATAGTAATGAGGACATTTGTTTGGGAGATTGAAGATGATATGTGAAAGTAACTGAGGGACATTTGTTTGGGAGAAGAAGATGATTTTATAATTAGAAACTGAGCATTTGTTTGGGAGACAGTAGATGATGATTTTATAATTAGTAACTGAGGACATTTGTTTGGGAGATTGAAGATGATGATTTTATAATTAGTAACTGAGGCATTTGTTTGGAGATTGAAGATGATGTGATAATTAGTAACTGGGGGACATTTGTTTGGGAGATTAAAGATGATGATGTATAATTAGTAACTGGGGGACATTTGTTTGGGAGACAGATGATGATGTGTATAATTAGTAACTGAGGGCATTTGTTTGGGAGATAGAAATGATGTGTGTATAATTAGTAACTGAGGGACATTTGTTTGAGATTGAAGATGATGTGTATAATTAGTAACTGGGGGATTTGTTTGGGAGATTGAAGAT
The DNA here is from genome assembly GCF_019279795.1 of Protopterus annectens. Taxonomy (NCBI): domain Eukaryota; kingdom Metazoa; phylum Chordata; order Ceratodontiformes; family Protopteridae; genus Protopterus; species Protopterus annectens. The sequence continues at coordinate 7,379 of NW_025053207.1, read as the reverse complement.
GATGTTTATAATTAGTAACGGGGGACATTTGTTTGGGAGATTGAGATGATGATTTTATAATTAGTAACTGAGGGACATTTGTTTGGGAGATTGAAGATGAGGGTGTTTAATTAGAAACTGAGGACATTTGTTTGGGAGATAAAGATGATGTGTATAATTAGTAATGAGGGACATTTGTTTGGGAGATAGAATGATGTTTTAAATTAGTAACTGGGGGACATTTTTTGGGAGATTGAAGATGATGATTTTATAATTAGTAACTGGGGGACATTTGTTTGGGAGATTGAATATGATGTGTATAATTAGTAACTGAGGGACATTTGTTTGGGAGAAGAGATGTTTTAAAATTAGTAACTGGGGGACATTTGTTTGGGAAGTAGAAAAAAGGGGGATAAAATGATTTTTTATAATTAGTAACTGAGGGCATTTTTTTGGGGAGAAAAGATGATGATGTGTATAATTAGAAAATGGGGGCATTTGTTTAAAAAGAAGAAGATGTGTATAATTAGTAACTGAGGGCATTTGTTTGGGAGAGAAGATGATGATTTTTTATAAGTAATGAGGGAATTTGTTTGGGAGATAGAAGATGATAATGTATAATTAAACGGGGGAAATTTTTAGAAAAAGATGATGTGATAATTAGTAACTGAAATTTGTGGGAGATAGATGATGATTGTATAATTAGTAATGAGGGCATTTGTTTGGGAGATAGAAGATTTTGTGAAAAAAGTAACTGAGGGCATTTGTTTGGGAGATAGAAGATGATGTGTATAATTAGTAATGAGGGCATTTGTTTGGGAGAAAAAGATGATGATGTAAAATTTAGTAACTGGGGGGAACATTTGTTTGGGAGTTTGAAGATGATGATGTGTATAATTAGTAACTGAGGGCATTTGTTTGGGAGTTTGAAGATGAGGGTTTTATAATTAGAAACTGAGGACATTTGTTTGGGAAAAAAAGATGATGTGTATAATTAGTAACAGGGAATTTGTTTGGGAGATTGAAATGTGATGTGTATAATTAGTAACTGGGGGCATTTGTTAAAAGAAGATGATTGTATAATTAGTAACTGGGGGACATTTGTTTGGAATAGATGATGTGTGTTAATTATCTGAGGGCATTTGTTTGGGAGATAGAAGATGATTGTATAATTAGTAACTGAGGGCATTTGTTTGGGAGATAAAAAAGATGATGTGTATAATTAGTAATGAGGGCATTTGTTTGGGAGAAGAAGATGATGTTTGTATAATTAGTAACTGAGGGCTTTTGGGGAGAGGAAGATGATGATGTATAATTGAAGGGGCATTTGTTTGGGAGAAGAAGATGATGATTGTAAATTAGAAATGGGGGGCTTTTTTTGGGAGATAAAAATATGATGTGTAAATTAGTAATGAGGCATTTGTTTGGGAAATAGAAGATGATGATTTTATAATTAGTAACTGGGGGCATTTTTTTGGGGAAAAGAAGATGATGATTTTATAAATAATGAGGGATTTGTTTGGGAGAAGAAGATGATTTTATAATTATAACTGAGGCATTTGTTTGGGAGATAGAAAATGATGTGTAAATTAGTAACTGGGGGACATTTTTTTGGGGAAATTTGAAGATGATGTGTAAATTGTAACTAGGCATTTGTTTGGGAGAAAAAGATGATGATTGTATAATTAGTAACTGAGGGACATTTGTTTGGGAGACATTAAGGTTAATATTTTGAAAAATAAATTTTATAATTGAATGGACTTTGTTTGGGAGAAAAAAATGTGTTTGTATAATTAAACTGAGGACATTTGTTTGGGAGATGAAGATGATGTGTATAATTAGTAACTGGGGGGCATTTGTTTGGGAAAAGGATGATGATTGTATAATTAGTAAAAGGACATTTGTTTGGGAGAAGTGATGATTTTATAATTAGTAAGGGGCATTTTTTTGGGAGTAAAGATGATGTTGTATAATTAGTAATGAGGCTTTTTTTGGGGAGATGAAATGTATATAATTAGTAACTGGGGCATTTGTTTGGGAGATAAAAGGGGATGAGTGTATAATTAGTAACTGAGGGCATTTGTTTGGGAGAAGAAGTGATAATGTGTATAATTAGTAATTAGGCATTTGTTTGGGAGAAGAAGATGATGTGTAAAATTTTAGAAAAGACATTTGGGAGATAAGTGATGTTTGTGTAAAAAGTAACTGAGGACATTTTTTGGGGGAAGAAGAGATGTTATAATTAGTAATTAATTTGTTTGGGAGATAAAAGGGGATGATGTGTTAATTAGTAACTGGGGGGCATTTTTTTGGGAGAAGAAGATGATTTTTAAAATTAGTAATTGAGGGCATTTGTTTGGGAGAGAAGATGTGTGTATAATTAGAACTAGGACATTTGGGAGATTAAAGATTTGATAATTAGTATTGAGGGCATTTTTTTGGGGAGTAGAAGATGATGTTAAAATTAGAATGGGACATTTGTTTGGGAGATAGAAGATGATTGTATAATTAGTAACGGGGGCATTTTTTTGGGAGAAGAAGGATGTGTATAATTAGTAATGGGGGGCATTTGTTTGGGAGATTGAAGATGATGATGTATAATTAGTAACTGGGGGACATTTGTTTGGAGATGAAGATATGTGATAATTAGTAATGGGGGGCATTTGTTTGGGAGATGAAGATGATGATGTATAATTAGTAATTGGGCTTTTGTTTGGGAATGAAGATGATATGTTAAATTAGTAACTGAGGCATTTGTTTAGAAGAAGTGATGTGTATAATTAGTAAAAACATTTTTTTGGGGGGTAAAAGGGTAAAAGATGTGTATAATTAGTACCGGGGGGCATTTTTTTGGGGAGATGAAGATGATGTGTATAATTAGTAACTGAGGGCATTTGTTTGGGAAAAGAGATGATATGTATAATTAAAATGAGGACATTTGTTTGGGAGATAGAATTGATGTGCATTTGTTTGGGAATAAAAGATGATTTTATAATTAGTAACGGGGGGCATTTGTTTGGGAGAAGAAGTGATGTGTATAATTATTGGGGCATTTTTTGAGATAGAAGATGATGTGTATAATTGAGAATTTTGTTTGGGAGAAGAAGTGATGTTTGTATAATTAGTTTGGGGGCATTTTTTTGGGAAAAAGATAGAGATTTTGAAGGGGGCATTTTTTTGGGGAAATAGAAGATGATGTGTATAATTAGTAACTGGGGGCATTTGTTTGGGAGACAGAAGAGATGATGTGTAAAATTAGTCGAGGGCATTTTTTGGGAGATAAAGATGATTTTAAAATTATAACTGAGGCATTTGTTTGGGAGAAAAAAATGATGATGTGTATAATTAGTAATGAGGGCATTTGTTTGGGAAAAAATGATGATGTGTAAAATTTAGTAACTGAGGGAAATTTGTTTGGGAAAGGGATGATGTTGTTAATTAAAAGAAATTTGTTTGGGAGACAGGATGATGATGTGTAAATTAGTAACGGGGGGCATTTGGGGAATAAGTTTGTGTATAATTAGTAAGGGGGGGGCTTTTGTTTGGGAGTTTGAAAGGGGTGATTGTATAATTAGTAACTGAGGACTTTTGTTTGGGAAAAGAAGATGATGTTAAATTAGTAACTAAGGGCATTTGTTTGGGAAAAGGATGATGATGTGTAATTAAAAAACATTTTTTTGGGGAGTTTAAAAGATGATGTGGAAAATTGAAAAATTTTTTTGGGTAAAGATGATATGTATAAATTAGTAACTGGGCATTTGTTTGGGAGAAAAAGAATTGTATAATTAGTAATGGGGCATTTGTTTGGGAGATAGAAGATGTTTGGATTTAGTAACTGGGGGCATTTGTTTGGGAAAAGAAGATGTGTGTATAATTAGAACTGGGGACATTTGGGGAGATAGTGTGATGTGTAAAATTTAACTGGGGAAATTTGTTTGGGAGATAGAAGAGATGATTTTAAATTGGGAAATGAGGGCATTTGTTTGGGAGAAAAGATGATGTTTATAATTAGTAACTGAGGGCATTTGTTTGGGAGAAGAAGATGATGTGTATAATTAGTATTGAGGGCTTTTGTTTGGGAGTTTGAAGATGATGATTTTATAATTAGTAACTGAGGACATTTTTTTGGGGAGTTTGAAGATGATTTTATAATTAGTCTTTGGGGGCATTTGTTTGGGAGATTGAAGATGATGATGTTAAAATTTAGTAACTGGGGCATTTGTTTGGGAAATAGAAGATGATGTGTAAATTAGTAATGAGGCATTTGTTTGGGAGATGAAGGTGATGTGTATAATTAGTAACTGAGGACATTTTTTTGGGGGTTTGAAGATGATGATGTTAATTAGTAACTGAGGGACATTTGTTTGGAGATGAAGATGATGTATAATTAGTAACTGGGGGACATTTGTTTGGGAGATGAAGATGATGTTTTATAATTAGTAACTGAGGACATTTGTTTGGGGAGATGAGATGTGATAATTAAACAGGGCATTTTTTTGGGGGGAAATAAAGATGTGTTAATTAGTAACTGGGGCATTTTTTTGGGGAGATAAAAGATGATATTGTATAATTAGTAAAGGGCATTTGTTTGGGAGGTAAAGTTGTATAATTAGTAATGGGGGCATTTGTTTGGAGATAGAAGATGTGTGTAAATTAGTAATGAGGGCATTTTTTGGGAGAAAAGATGATGATAATTAGTTGAGGCATTTTTTTGGGGAGTTTGAAGTGATGAGGGATAATTAGTAACTGAGGACATTTGTTTGGGAGAAGAAGATGAGGGGAATAATTAGTCTGAGGAATTTGTTTGGGAATGAAGATGATGTGTAAATTAGTAACTGAGGACATTTTTTTGGGGAAATAAAAGGGGTGATGTGTATAATTAGTAACTGGGGAATTTTTTTGGGGAAATTTGAAGATGATGTGTAAATTAGTAACTGAGGGACATTTGTTTGGAGATTGAAGATGATATGCATAATTAGTAACTGAGGGACATTTGTTTGGGAGACTGAAGATGATGATGTGTATAATTAGTAACCAAAGGGCATTTGTTGGGAGGTAGAAGGTGAAGATTCTGTATAATGATGAGGGCATTTGTTTGGGAGATAGAAGATGATGATGTGTATAATTAGTAATTGAGGGGCATTTGTTTGGAAGACAGTAGATGATGATGTGTATAACTAAATTGGGGGACAGGGGGAGATTGAAGATGATAATGTGTAAAATTAGTAACTGAGGGACATTTGTTTGGGAGACAGAAGATGATGTGTATAATTAGTACCTGAGGTGCATTTGTTTGGGAGACAGTAGATGATGATGTGTATAATTAGTAACCAAAGGGCATTTGTTGGGAGGTAGAAGGTGAAGACTGTGTATAATTGGTACCTGAGGGGCATTTGTTTGGGAGATAGAAGATGATGATGTGTATAATTAGTAATTGAGGGGCATTTGTTTGGAAGACAGTAAATGGTGATTTGTATAACTAGTAATTGAGGGACATTTGTTTGTGAGCTAGAAGATGGTGATGTGTAAAATTAGTAACTGAGGGACATTTGTTTGGGAGACAGAAGATGATGTGTATAATTAGTACCTGAGGTGCATTTGTTTGGGAGATTGAAGGTGATGGTGTGTATAATTAGTAACTGATGGGTATTTGTTTGGGAGATTGAAGATGATGATGTGTATAATTAGTAATTGAGGGACATTTGTTTGGGAGATTGAAGATGATGTGCATACTTAGTAACTGATGGACATTTGTTTGGGAGATAGAAGATGATGATTGTGTATAATTAGTAACTGAGGGACATTTGTTTAGGAGATTGAAGATGATGATATGTACAACTAGTAACTGAGGGCATTGGTTGGGAGGCGGAGGAGAAATGATGGTATGTATAATAAGTAATTGAGGAATTTGTTTAGGTGATAGAAGATGATGATGTATAGTAGTAACGAGGGGAATTTGTGTGGGAGATAGAAGATGATGATGTGTATAATTCGTAATTGAGAGGCATATGTTTGGGAGATAGAAGATCATAATGTGAATAATTAGTAACTGAGGGGCATTTGTTTGGGAGATAGAAGATGATGTGTATAATTAGTAATTGAGGGGCATTTGTTTGGGAGAAAGAAGATGATGATGTGTATAATTAGTAACTGAGAGAGACGGTGTTTGGGAGATAGAAGATGATGATATGTATAATGAGTAACTGAGGGACATTTGTTTGAGAGACAGTAGATGATGATGTGTATAATTAGTAACCGAGGGGCATTTGTTTTGGAGGCAGAAGGTGATGTTTGTGTATAATTAGTAACTGAGGGGCATTTGTTTGTAAGATAGACGATGATAATGTGTATAATTAGTAACTGAGGGGCATTTGTTTGGGAGGCAGAAGATGATTATGTGTATAATTAGTAAACGAGGGGCATTTGTTTGGGAGATAGAAGATGATGTGTATAATTAGTAACTGAGGGGCATTTGTGATGATGTGTATAATTAATAACTGAGGGGCATTTGTTTGGGAGATAGAAGATGATGATGTGCATTTGTTTTGGAGATAGAAGATGATGATGTGTATAATTAGTAACTGAGGGGCATTTGTTTGGGAGACAGAAGATGATGATATGTATAGTGTTAGTAGCGAGGGCATTTGTTTGTGAGATAGAAGATGATGTGTATAGTTAGTAGCAGGGGGCATTTGTTTGGGAGACAGCAGATGATGTGTATAATTAGTCATTGAGGGGCATCTGTTTGGGAGATTGAAGATGATGATTTTAGTAATTGGGGGACATTTGTTTGGGAGATTGAAGATGATGATGTGTAAATTAGTAACTGAGGGACATTGTTTGGAGTTTAAAGTTAAAATTGAGGGCATTTTTGGGAGATAGAAGATGATGTTTTATAATAAGTAACGGGAGCTTTTGTTTGGGAAATAGAAGATGATGATGGAAATTAGTAACTGAGGTTTTTTTGGGGAAAAGGGGTGATGTGTATTTAGTAACTGGGAAAAGGGGATTGAAGATGATGATGTGTAAATTAGTAACTGGGGGAATTTGTTTGGAGATGATGTGTAAAATTAGTAACTGAGGGACATTTGTTTGGGAGACTGAAGATGATGATGTGTATAATTAGTAACTGAGGGACATTTGTTTGGAAGACAGTAGATGATGATGTGTATAATTAGTAAACAAAGGGCATTTGATTGAACTGTATCTGATGGACATTTGTTTGGGAGATAGAAATGATGTGTATAATTAATAACTGATTGAAGACTACAGGAAGAGGGCTCAGTTTTGAGATTTTTTTTACTGGATAATTTGATAATTTGTTTAAAAGCCTTTTCTGATTGCTTGTGTCTTAAAGCTTTTTTGGGGTTTTTACAGTTTGTAGTTGTTTAAAGCTTTTA
>NW_025053206.1:0-5000 GCF_019279795.1 Protopterus annectens | reverse complement strand
ACATGATTCTGTCAGTTAATTTCAGTATTAACCTAACACCACTGTTAAGTATTCAACTGGGGTACCACCTTTATCATTCTTATAAGAAAAGCGCAGTCCGGGTCTGAACTGTCTGCAAACAGCTAAAGTTGACTTTGAACCTAACACCACTCTTAATTATTCAACTGCGGTACTACCTTTATCATTCTTATAAGAAAAGCTCAGTCCGGGTCTGAACTTTCTGCAAACAGCTAAAGTTGACTTTGAGTATGTGTCTACCTGTTTGAGCCAATATTCATTTTCCCCTGGAGAGCACTCTGCTTTGGCTTGTAAGCAGCCCCTCACTCACACATGCACTCACTCACACACACACACACACACACACACTCACACACACACTCACTCACTCATCTTCCACTTTCTCTCTTATTTTCTTCTGTTAGCAAATAGTATCCATAACTGATCAATACTGTGTGTTTGTTAATTTAAACTGAGACCACAGTAGCCTACTGATACAAGGTTATCCTGTTTTTCCACATGACAAATGGTTAAGAAATGACTTACAGTTTCAGAGCAGTCCTTGGTCAATTGTGATTGTTTCTTAAACACAAACTTGTCTTTGCTTTGGCTCATTAGCAGCAGTACAAAGAACTGCCTGCTCACACCCTTGTTCTCTCCTCCACCTTCCCTGTTTATTACCTTAAGACAATCCCAAAGTTAATAAATATTACCTGTGGCAGGTACCATTTTTAAAACTACAACCACCCTTGTCACTATCATATGTTCATTTATCAGTTAACTCTATTACCTGATTGTTTCCAGTCCCCCCATAAGAGCAACTAACAGGTTCTCTACCCGCTTCGCTCCCCACCCTGCCCCCTATTACCTCCCGCCCCCAGTGGTCCCACTTTTATTACACTCACAAACACCTCCCATCTTTCCAATAGCCAACCACAGCGCTAACCCAACACTACCTCCTCCATCTTCCCACTACTATCACACCTCCTCAACTAACATGTACAAGCATACCTTACCTATGCTCACTGCATGCACTCTCCTTGCATATCTTACATCCTTCCAAAGCTCCATCATTCCCCCACTCAACCACTACCACTGTACCACTACTACTACTCACACCAACACTCATGTCTCACCCTCACTCAGCTCCCCTCCCACCAACTCAAGAACCTTCCCTATGCACCCCCCACATATTCTATCAGCTATATTACTCAAACATAACATCCCTGCAACTTAACATATTAACCCTCCCACCATACCTATTACCCACAGATCACAATCATAAAGTTTCCCTTATAAACAAACACATTCAAAAACTGAGAAAACTAATAACCTCATGCATATCAAAACTAGCCCTAAATGAAGACATCCACCCCAACCCTGGCCTTACCATCTCCAACCCCAGTCCTCATAATCAGACTAGAAACCACAACTTCTCCCATATTACAGCCAATAGAAAGCCAAGTGATTTCCTTCTACTAAGCCTAAATATTAAAAGTATATCCAACAAAGTCCATGAATTCCATGCCACCATAGACTTGTACTCCCCAGATGTAGTCATCCTGACAGAAACCTGGCTAAAACATCACATTACCAGTGAGCAAATACTCCCTACAGGTTATGGCATACTAAGAGTAGACCGGCTAAACAAGAAAGGAGGCGGTGTAGCTATAATATTTAAACAGCATCTAAACATCCAGATCTTAAAATCATCAGCTCCACAAATAGGCAATGAAGAAGTAATATATACCAACCTCAAAATAAACCAAAACAAAACCATCAACATAACTGGATCTACTTTCAACCTGGCCAAAACATCCCTCGACTAGAAAACCTCCTCAGCTGGTCTACCTACCATCTCCCCCAAGAAACTATAATTTTAGGTGATTTCAATACTGACTGGCAATCCTGTTCTGGCAACTGTCCAACCCATCATGTAAACCTTCATGGCTTCACCCAACTAGTCCAGTCACCAACCAGGATAATTAAAAACTCCAGCAAGCACACTACCCTTGGAGCCCCAGTCATATATAACAGGCTGCTTATCAGATAGCCTCAGTGATCACTCCCCAACATTCATACTCAAAAAATACCTATATCAAGCTTAAACCTGTCATCTACCGTCAAATACGTAATAAACAAAACTTTAACTCACTCACATTCATCTCATCCCTCAAAGAATGTAACTGGCATCCTCTAAAGTGCCTCAGTCTTGATGATGCAGTTGAATTTTTTAATACTACCTTCCTGAGCATCCTTAATTACCGTGCCCCCATATGACTTTCCAGAATCAAAGCACAACCCTCCCCATGGCTACAGAAATCCACTAAGTCAGAAATTAAAAACAGAGATAAAGCCTGGGAGCAGTGGCGCAAATCCAAAACCCCCTCAACTAGACAGAAATTCCTAGAACTACGCAATAGAGTCAAAAAGCTAATAAAACAGGACAAATTCCAATACTACCAGTCTGCCCTAGACTCCTCACAACACAGCCCCAAACAATTCTGGTCCTCCATAAACTCCATCCTCCACCCAGGTAAAGTCAGTACCCCTCCTCCTAACATCCCTCACTCCTCAGAAAGTATTGCTACCTCATTCATCACTCACTTCACACAAACCATAATATCACTAGCTAAACAACACAACCCCCCTCCCCTCCAACCCACATCTTCAACTAGTAATCTCCCCACTGCCTTCTCTTTTTCTCCTGTACCTACCTCCAACATAAAAAAACTCTTAACTAAACTTAAGCTCACCGAACTAACAGCAGACAACCTCCCAAGTGAATACCTACAAATCGCAGCTGATGCTCTGGCCTACCTAGTATCCAGCTTGGTTAACCGATCTCTGTCAGAAAGTTACATTCCCACACTGTGGAAAGTATCACATATAATTCCCTTCCACAAAGGCGGACCCTCCACAGAACTAACCAATTACCACCTCATAGATATTCTATCTCCACTCTCCAAAATACTAGAGAGATGCATACACTCTCAGGTCTCAGACTACCTCCTTACTAACAACCTCCTTTCCAATACTCAGCATGGTTTCCGACCAAACCATAGCACCACCACTGCCTTACTCTCCTTTAATAACACTATCCTTCAGCATAAAAACAGTGGTGATCGCTCCTCTGCTACTTTCCTAGACCTATCTAAAGCATTTGAAATGGTCCCACACAAACAACTTATCTCTGTCCTCAATAACCTATCCTTCTCACAATCAGTCACCGACTGGTTTCAGAGTTACCTGTCTGACCGCCAACAATCCGTTGTATGGCAGAATGACATATGTCCCCAACTATCTGTCTCCATAGGGGTTCCCCAAGGATCCATCCTTGGACCCCTACTCTTCTCTGTTTTCACCAATAATCTAGCCACTGCCACCAAACATGGCACACCCATACAATATGCAGATGACTCAACCATCATTTGCTCAGCCCAGTCCCTACCCAAACTGCAAAAAGTCACACAGGAAGCTTTTTCCTCTGTTGAAACTTAGTTATCCGATGCCCAATTAATACTCAACCCAAACAAAACTAAACTACTCATCTTCCAACCCACCAAACATACTCAAAACAACTCTCACTTTAACATCACAGCAAAAGACAACACCACTATATACCCAACTGAACACACCAAATTACTAGGAGTGGAAATAGACAATAAACTAAAATTTGACATTCACATATCCATGACCATAAAAAAAGTCCACAAAAAACTAGGATCGTTCTACAGAAATAATTAACTTCTCACCAAAGCAGCAAAGATTTCAGTAGCAAATCCCCACCTTATCTCCACCCTACTTTATGTCTCTCCAATATATAGCAATCTAAGGCAATGCGATCTAAACAAGCTAGCGACCTGCTACAACAAAATCGCCACATTCGCCACAGGGGCATCCTACCGTAGTCACCACTGTCTCTCACTTGCTGAACTGGGCTGGCTTGAACTCCCTCACCTCCTTCAATGGTATCAACTCTCACTCAACCACAAACTAGTAAACCATCTACTAAATGTCCCATCCCTCCAGAATCTACTCCAACCCTATCGCACCACCAGACCACTAAGATCCAGCAACAAAAATCACTTGCAGATCACTAAAGCCAATAACTCTGCTGGTGAAGCACTATTCTCTTGCACCATAGCCAAATTATGGAACTCCCTCCAACCCACAATTACCTCCATACCATCATGCACCCACTTCAAAACTTTACTAAAAGCGCACCTAAAAACATGCTGGCTATGCCCTTGCAACTCCCACTCTAATATCACCCATCCCATCCAACCACTACCTTTCTTTCCACTCCACTAACTACCTTCCTTGATTATAGCAAGCTCAGATGCTCATAAGCCTAGTACTTATTATACAGCAGGAACTTCTTATTGTAACATTTGTTAATGTTTATGTACTTCACAGATAAAGATTCTAGTTGTCTACTGATGTACTATGTTCTTCATCTGTAAATATGTTGTAAGTAATTGCTATGTAAATTGTTAATCGCTATGTAATCCAATGTAACTACTGTCTGTTTATTTTAACTGTGGAGCTTTTCTCCCCGGGCCTCCACTGAAAATAGACCTACATCCAGTCAGACACTCCCAGTCAATAAATATAAATAAATAAATAAATACATAAATCAATAAATTTAAGGAGGTTATGTCTTTTGGAATAGAATAAAAAGCAATACCAGGATGCATTAATTCTGTTAGAAACGTGTTTCAGTGAACAAAATGACAGAATACTGATAGATAGAAAACCTATAAAGTTGTATAGAATTTTGGAGAAGAATCATGTTCAGAAGTTTTGTAAATAAAAGGCATGATAAGGGTATTAACTTTTATGCTGGTGATATCTAGGACAGCCTCTCTACTGGATTTAAAAATAAAAGGCAGTGAGTATAGAATAATTGTTGTGGATGCAAATACTGTTGTAAAAGAGATGGAAGGCTTGTTTGAGAAAATACTGCTATATGTATTAATTAATGGATATGTAATAGTTAT
>NW_025053205.1:0-10201 GCF_019279795.1 Protopterus annectens | reverse complement strand
CTTTTTGGCCCCCCAAGTCTGCTCTTCAAATTTTCCCTTAAGGAAGCTCTACTTTTAAATATAACCAGACTACTCACTGTATTATAAGCCTAGCACTTGTTCTCAATACTTCTCTACTAAGTAAGCACTCCATAAGTAAAGCACTACATCTATTTACCACCCCTGTGAATATCCATTTCCCCTTAAAGGTATACCACTCCCTTATACTGTTCTAGCATGTCAGTGGTAGATTACTGGCGCTCCCAGTTCAGCTGGTCAATCTGGGTATCTTGAGACAATGCTACAATTGTCTCAGTACACAGACAACCCCTCCTTCCCAACAAACACAAATACATGTGAGAGATGCAACTATATAGCCAAACTGGAGGCTCAACTCTCTCAACTCAGGGCTGGCATGACCAGACAGGTGGAGATGGCAACCACACACACAACAATCCCAGTCCCACATAGACCTACACAACTGCAAACCAAACACATAAAACACAAAGACATACTCGGAGGCACTAATAAAAAACTTACCAAAACAACAGAGGCTCCCAAAGCAGACACCCAAAAAATCCACCACCTCAAAAAAAACACATGCAACACATACTTCAATAAATCAGTGTGTAACAATCCACCCCTTTAAGGCCAAACACCTTGCCTGATACACTAGTAATAGGTGACTCCATAGTCAGACACACTGATGTCCCACTGACCAGGCTGAACAAGGAGAAGGTGACTGTGAGCTGTCTATGGGGAGCTAGGATCCACCACAAAACACACGCACTCAGGTCACTCCAAAGCAAGTACAAATATGACTCCGTCATTGTTCATGCTGGTGTGAATGACCTGAGATGTACCTCCCTGGACTACATGAAGAGAGACATAGAACAGCTCTCAGATTATGTAGCCCAGGCTGGTATGACCCTGACCCTGATCACCATCTTGCCCTCACCAAGAATGATACCACAATACAAAGACAAGATGATCAGCTTTAACAATTGGCTCAAGTACTGGTGTCATTCTAAGGGGATCCAATGTCTGTCTGCCTGGGATGATATGTTGGACAAGCCCGCTCGCAAGGGATGGCTTACACCTGTCACCACTGGGCTTCCGGATATTGGCTAAGGCTCTTGCCACCCCATAGTGCCTTTTTAGGCAAGGCTCAAAAGACAAACCCACCTCCTTAGAAAACAAAAATGGAAAAAACTAAGGGTAATGCTGCTCAATGCCAGAAGTCTAAATCTCAAGATGCAGGCACTTGATGCACTCCTCAGCATGGAGAACATCGATGTCTGTGCAGTAACTGAAACCTGGTTCAAGGCTCCTGAGAGCACCCCAGCGCTACCAGGCTATACCTCAGTCATGCTTTTGGCCCCAAAACCCAGGCCCAACCACAAAGGGAGGGGGAGTGTCCAATTCATAAAGGACACCCACACCTCCAGGTTAGTAGCAACACATGAAGCATCAGAGACCATACAGGTGCAACTAACCATAGGCAAAACTGCTATACAACTGGTAGCATGTTACAGACCACCCTCCCAATCTCAAGAACCCCACTCAGCCTTCCTGAAGACATTGGAGGATATGAATGTATCACAAAATACCATCATACTGGGAGACTTTAACTACCCAAACATAGATTGGGTACATTATTCTAGCCCTAATACCCCAGCCCAAAGGTTCCTGGAATTCATAAATTCAAATGCACTGGAACAACTAGTCACCTCTCCCACTAGGGAGATAATATACTAGACCTGATCATCACAAACATGGGGACAAAATGCTCCACACCGAAGTATACCCCTCACTAGTGAGATCTGACCACAAACTAATCACCATGGATATACATATCCCACCTCCACCCCAGCACAAAAGACCACAGTGAAAAACTTCTCAAAAGCAAACTTCACTCTTCTTAAGACTGAGATGGTATCCTTTAAGCCCACTGGGCCAGTGGATACCACATCCCACAATGCCGAATCCTTCACAAATGCTTTCTATGGACATCTCCAAGAATGCATGGATCATGCAATCCCAAACAAATCCAAGTCCTCTCCCCCAAAAGGCGCCTGTCTGGTGGACCACAGCCATAAACAAATTGTATAACAAAAGAAGGAAGCTACTGCACGCCAGAGTGAAATCCCATGAAGGGAAGACAGCTCTGAGCAACATTAGCAGAAAACTCCCTTTCTCATAAAAACATCCAAGGCAAACTTTGAGAGAAAAATCACTAAGGACACTAAAGATAACCACAAAGCCTTCTTCAGCTATGTTAGAAACCTGGAAACCCTCAGATATGCTCAGAGTTGGTTCACAACAACAAAAATACACTGAACCCACAGATATTGCCAACATTCTGGCTGACAGGTTCAGTGCAAATTTCTCCCTCCTTCACCCCCAAAAAAGAAATACTTATCCCAGCTGAATGTAATCTCCTGTCATCTCAGATGTCCAAGTGAGAACTGCCCTAAACAAAGCAAAAACACAGCATCAATGGGACCTGACGTATCCCGGGTCCCGGGTGCGTTTACGTGAACTCCAAGAGGAGCTAAACCCACACATAAAAATGCTATTTAACCTTAGCCTTATTTGGGATATGTACCTGAACACTGGCGCAGCAACAGTGGCCCCACTCCAAAAGGGGGGGCCTCTACAGACCCTGGAAACTACCGCCCCATAAGCTTAACTAGCCTGGTCTGCAAAGCTATGAAAAAGAATCATTATGGAACTCATAAACAGAGACATAGGGGACCTACAGACACTTGACCCCACCCAGTTCGGCTTTGTAAAGGGCAGATCCTGCCTTTTAAACCTGGTTGATTTTTTCGAAACAGTCACTAGAGCCATTGATGAGGGCAAAGCAGTCCATACAGCATACCTGGACTTGGCTAAGGCCTTAAAATCCCCCACTCAGGCATCATAGATAAGCTAAACAGCTTAAAAGTAAACCCTTATGTCACTAGATGGGTTGCAAACTGGCTAAAGGACAGAACCCATAAAGTTAAAATCGCTGGAGCAATGTCAGACTCAAAGCCAGTCACAAGTGGTGTCCCACAGGGATCTGTCCTGGGACCCCTCTTGTTCGGCATTTATTTCTCAGATGTTAAAGCAAACATGGGGGGGGGGCTGACAAAGTTTGCAGATGACTGCAAACTGGGGCCATATTCGATACACCAGAAGACACACACATCCTAAAAACAGGCCTCACAGAAACGGACAACTGGTGCCTTAAACTAAATGCCAAAAAATGTATAGTCATCCCCTTTGGGAAAAACAAAGTACCCACAAATTATCACATAGACAGCAACCCACTGAGTATGGAAAAAGTAATCAGAGACCTAGGGACCCAAGTAGACAGTGACCTCTCATTTGACACCCACGTTGCCAAAGTGGTTAGAAAAACATTCTACCTTGCACACCTCATCATGAAAGGATTCACATCCAGATCCAAGGATGTCATTGTACCCATATATTCCTCCCTCATCAGACCCATGATTGAGTACAATGCCCCATTGGGTATGTACCCCCCCGGGCATTTGCAACAGCTGGAGAGCCCACAAAAGTACCTCCCCAAAAAGGATCAAGGGTCTCCAACATATGTCTTATTCTGCCAGACTAAAGAAACTTCAGCTCTATTCAGTAGCATACCACCTGCTCAGAGGTGATCTCTGCCTGACGTACAAGGCCATGTCCAATCAGGATCTGATGGACATGCTCCACCTCAAAAAATCCAAATCCATCAGGACCACGAGAGCTAAAGACTTAAACCTCGGCACAAGTATGAATAGGACATGCTGGAGGGAAAATTCATAACCCAGAGGTTTCCCCATGCTTTGGAACAGGATCCCAGTTCATTAGGCGGGCCCCTCACTGACTCTCTTCAAGAGAAATCTTGATGAGTGGATGGGAGATCGTAAGTTTCCCCCAGGGATCACATCTGTGTCACTGCTAGACAGGGGCACAGTAAACTAATTCTATTATATAAGGAGACCTTCATTGTGTCACTACTAGACAGAGGCACAGTATTCTAGATTTATTCTGTACATTTTGTTCCATTTCATGGGGTGGCAAAAGCCACATCACTATGGCTAGGCTTACAAATGCCCCAGGGCAGATAGCCTAGTACTATACTATGTAACTCTCTCTCTCTCTATATATATATATATATATATATATATCAAAAATGTATTTGTTTGTGGGTGTGAGTCTGTTTAGCTGCAGCACACAGTGCATATGGTTAGCAAACACTTTTTTATTAGTAATTAACTTTGTTACAGTTATTAGGGGGGAAGCTGATGGCCCCATTTCAGAACGTTTAAGGTGCTTTTCAGTCAAACTTGCAAGTCTAAAAAAAACCTGATGTTAGTTTCATACCTCTTCTTAAAAAAAATGGGTGCTGGTATAAAGTGAAGGAGTTGGGTCCCAGAATGGGTATACTCAACAGGATGCAGCTGCTGTACTAGCAGAGTCCTTGTCCTTTCTGCTTGATTTGCTACCCCCATCTGCAGGTGAGTGAGGCTGATACTGCTGTGCTACATCTGCAGTGATGATGATGCAAGATGAAAAGATGAGGTATGGACGGGGGTACATTTGTCTGCTGAGCAGGAAGAGGGCAGGACTCATGTAGCCCTCTCAGTTTTAAGGTCAGGTGAAAGGGATTAGTTCAGAAAACTGTCTGTTACCACTGTTTGTTGTGTGTATAAGTATGGGGGATGTACTACTGGCACTAGTGATGCAAAGCACATCAGCAGCCAGGCAGATGGAAACTCTGAACAAGATGATGCAAAACCTGCTCTATCAACTTTCTAAGTTTGTATGTACAATTTTTTAAAAAATGTCCCTATTTTGGGGCCTTTTAAGAGGTTGAAAGGTATGCTGTATTTGTGTGCTGAATGATAAAAAAATTAGTTTTACTTTGTTTACTGTGACCACGTTTAGGTAATGCAGTATTTTAGAAAAAAGAAAAACAGAAGGGTTACCTATGCCTGATGGTGTGTGTTACTTTAACCCAAAGTTGCCCACTTTATGCACTGCCATAACCTGTCCCAGTAAATGGTTCCCCCAAAAGGGATAAAGCTCCAAGTTTTCCCAGCTGACTTGTGTTCAGTTTGTGGCTTGAAACCCATACTGGCTCTTCTTTAGTGGTGATGTTGTGGGGACATGCTAGAGACAAGACTATTGTTGTATTGGGGTGAGAATACTGGAAATGACAGAAACATTACCAAGCTAAGCATCTGTGTAGGGTTCCAGATGGGGGTTGCATTACTGTAGAATGGATATGTCCCTTTGAAGAGATCTTATCATAAGGGACTGCACAAGTAGTCCACACTCACATAAAGCCAAAAAATGTTGAACATCTGTGCTCCCCTTTGCCGATTGCTGGATCCGCCACTGGAAACCTTGTTTTTCCTGTTCTGGTAAGTTGAATAGCCCCATGCTCATGGGGGAAAGTACTTGTTTCTGTCCCTTTGCCCACTGATTTGGGACAGGTCTGGCCATCCTTTTGGAATTGGCAATGTATGGAAATGAAATCTGTATCCCTGGGATACTATATTTAAAACCCATTTGTCCTGAGTTATAAGTTGACCCCCATGCATAGTCTGAGGGTCTGTTGTCAAGGTTTGCACAGCAGGGGTAAAATGGTAGTCCATTGTTTTGGTGGCAGGCCCTGCCCACCAAAGGAACTCTAGGCATAGGCAAGGTATGAAAGGAATAATTGCTTCTACATCCTGTGAATGTTGACACCATAGGCTTTTGAGATACCACTGCAGTTTCCTCAAAGCAGTCTTGCATATGGAATTAGAAGAATGCAGGAGGCCATGAACCCAAAAGACTTGCAGTATTTGCCCTTTCAGAGGCTTTTGTGGCCACTTGTTTGAAGTAGGTTGTCAAAGAATCCGTTTCTGGCGGGGGAAAGCCAACTGGGAAATTGTATTCAAGCTTGCTCCCAGGAATATAATTTGTTGACATGGTACTAGGTGTGATTTCTTTTTGTTTATGGTGTACCCCAGACAAGTCAATACCCCTTTTAACAAAGGACAGATGATTCAAAAGTATGTCCTGGCTTTCTGCCTGAATTAGACAATCATCCAGGTGTGGGTATATTTGAATATTTCTTTGTCTGCAAAATGCAATGACTGGAGCTAGGCACTTTGTGAATACCCCTAGTAGATAAACCAAAGGGCAGTGCAGAGAACTGATAATGCATGTAGCCTGCTTCAAAGCATAGGTATCTTCTGCAAGACCCTGATAAGCATATCTGCACATCCCTAAGTCTAGTGTTGCCAGCCATGCATTTTTTAACATAAGAAGCAGCTGGTGAAGAGTCATCATCTTGAATTTTGGTATCACCAGAAAGGTATTTAGAGTAGAAAGGTCTAGGATAGAATGCCATGTATTGCCTTTTCTGCTTACCAGGAAAAGTCTTGAATAGAAACCTTGTCCCTTTTCCTCTTCTGGTACCAACTGAATAGCCCCATGCTTAAAAGAGAGTACTTGATATTGGGCCTCTGCCCACTGATTTGGGGAGATCTGGCCACCCCTTGGTGTTGGCAAGGTGTGGAAGTGAAATCTGTATCCTTGGGACACTATATTTAAAACCCATTTGCCCTGGGTAATGAGTTCCCAGTTTTTGGACTGCAGACCAATCTTTCTGCCTAAAGGTGTATTCAGTTGGGAAGTGCTTGGAAATTTTAAAAGCAAGTCATTCACAAGTTTTCCATAGGGGGGTCTTACTACTCCCTGATTTGGGTGGAAACCCCCACTGTTTAGTCCTTTTGTCCCTGGGACTGAAACCTGGGGTTTCTGCTTTGTCTGGGTTTCTTGAGAAGACTTGGAAGAGGCTGGAAAAGACCAATTCTTAGAGGGCCAGTGCCTTCTAAATCTAGGAGGCTGAACTTTTAAGAAATATTTAACAGTTTGCAAAATTTAGCTTTATCTTCCATCTTTTAAGAACTTTTCAGCCTTGTTGCCAAACAGGCGGTCCTGATTTAAGGGAGCATCCAGCAAAATTTAAAAGATCAGGCAGAGATTGCTCCTTGCCAAGCATGCCTTCTGAGCACAGACCCAGTAACCCCAGCCCTCCAAGAGGCCTCTAATGAATCAAATCCACATTGTAAAGTATGTTTTCCAACCTGTTCAGCAGAATGCATTAAATCCTGTAATTCTTTTTTTCCACAAACTCAGGAATCAACATCATTTTCTGTTTAAGAAATCCAATAACTTGTTGCTGATATTTTAACATATGAAATTGGCAGTTTAAAGCCCTAATGGCCAAGGCTGCAGAAGTGTAAACCTTCTTACCTATCCGCCAGTGCCCTGGAGTCTCTATCAGAAGGGGTAGGATTTTTGCAGTAGAAGCCTTAATGCCCTTGGGCCCTGTGAAATAGTCTCTGGATCCACAATAGGATTTTTAAAAGGAACTTGTGTGATTCAGAGACCCTGTAATATTTGTCAGGTTTTTTGGGAGCAAGAGGCAAGGAATCAGGGGCCAAACTAGATTCAAAAGCATCATCAACAATGTCTAGTACAGGAGGAATAGCTAAAGGCCTATGCTGAGGCAGGAGTAAAAAATTTTCTAAGCCTCTTTTCTGAATCAGAAAAAACCTGGCTTTCCCAGTGGAAATGCCCTTAGAGTATGTAAGGTTTCACCAAAAGAAAAATCCTCTGGAGGGGAAACAGAGGAATACAGTCCTCTGCATCAGAATCCTCATAAGTAGATAAAAATCCAGATCATCAGAAGAATCAGAAAAACAGAATCCTGGTCAAAACATTCATAAATAACTTCAGTCCTAGGCCTCTTTTTGGGGATGGGGTTGCTTCCTGATTAGAGTTATTAGAGCTTCAGTCATTTTTTTTTTTTTAGGCATAGAGGCCTGAGCATTTGGGCGGGCCGGGTTTTTTGGCATGGTTCGAGATTTAGGGTTAAGTGAAGGAGGATCAGTTTAATATGCAAGTCCGTAGGCCTGAATACACCCTCAGAAGCTGGTGCCTGCACAGCGGCTCCTGACCCATCCCAAAGGGAGAGACCTCCGTGGGTTCCATAGTTGAAGCATCTTGTGGAATGGGTCTCAGTAGAGGCCTGTGAATCAGAAGTAGCAGGTATCAGGGCTGGGAAAATGTCTCACTGAAAACCGTGAACTGGCGACTGGCTTAGGAGAAGGGGGTCAGTTTTGGACCAGGGGGCCCGTCTCTGTCTTTATCTTTGTGTTTTTCAGAATCCCTAGTTGGATGGCTAACCAACATTTCTGGATAATTAAACTGAGAACCAAATTAGAGGGGAAATATGCCGACAATGGATAGTGCGCTGATTAAATAAAGCACAAACCCACAGCAAGGTATGTCCTGGTCAGGCCTAGGCAAGGAATACAGTACAAATGAAAATCTTTTGAGGTATTTGCTTTCTACAAGTAATGTAATTATTAACTTTACGAAATCGGAACAAGAAAAGATTTCAACGGGTACTTAGCTTTAGTTGAAGATTTTGGTTCTGAAAATGAAAATTTCAGAGTCCCCACAGGAACTTATGAACTGCTTCTGCTTCAGACCGCAAAATAAATACTGATAAAAAGGATCGGCTGCATTTATACCCGACTACCTGATGTCATGGAAGAGAACAGAAGGACCCCAAATTTTATAATCAGGCTGATTCCCCAAAATAACCCAAATGTAATGACTGCAACAGTGAAACACAAAGAAAGTACAGTTGTTTCACTTAACATAAATGTAGATGTTTGAGTGTATTCACTGTTGCAGTCATTACATTTGGCTAATCTGCTGGCAGGTTGCCCTCAGTCGGCCTGATTAACAAATTTTCCTACATCGTTGCTGTCCCCTTTCCCTGACCCGGTTTAGGGTATAAAAACCCGCCGATGCCATTACATCAGTTTTCTTGCCTCAGATGTTAGGTGCCCCCCAAAAGGGGAGCCAAATATTTAAGTAATTAAAAACACAAAATACCTCTAAACAAAAGCAAATACACCACAAAGGCTTTTAAGCATAGTAAAGGAAAGTAGAGGTATAGTAAGACAAAACAGGGGGGGGAGGGAGGAAAGGACTGCAACAGTGAATAACCAACACCCACATTTATGGTAAGTGTACACAACTGTACTATGTTCCTAGTGTTTCACTGTTGCAGTCATTACATTTGGGTAGATTCCCAAACCTATGGTTGGGAGGATGGATTTATATAGCATTAGGACCAGCTATAAGGCCTTGCAGGACAGCAGAGGCAAAGCCAGCTCTGGATTTAGAGAAGAAAGGTAAATGGTAATGTTTGGTGAATGTATGAACTGAGCTCCAGGTAGCAGCTTCTAGAAAGTCTCTGGTAGGAACACTTCTGAGAAAGGCTGAAGAAGTACATGCAGCCCTGGTGGATTTAGATCTGATCCCCTGGGGGATAGTTTTACCATGGTGCATATAGCAGAAATGAATATAATGGCTTATCCATTTGGAAATAGTCTGCTTTGAAATAGCCTTTCCCTCTGCCCCTGCAGATTTTCTTCGAGATTTAGTCCTGTCCAAGTAAAATCTAAGTTGTCAATGTATATCCAATGAATGCAGAATTCACTCCCCCTTTTTCTGTGGATTGGGAAAGGAAGTTGGCAAATGAATGGACTGATTAAGAGCCACACTAGATACCACCTTGGGCATGAAGGATGGATTGGTCCTGAGAGACACCCTGTCCCATGAAAAAAGAAAGGCTCCACTGCCATAAGGGCCTGTAATTTGGAAATCCTTCTAGCTAAAGTGACCCGGAAAGCTGTTTTCCAGGAGAGAATTTTAATCTGCAGTAGCAGCCGGCCCAAAAAGGGGGAGAGTGTTTTTCCAATACAAAACTGAGGTCCCAGGCAGGGGGTTTGGGGCTCTCCTGGGTGGTCTTACATTTTGGCCCTCTGAGATACTGCTTTAGCAGAGGATGAGAGAAAAGGGATGGTCTGTGTTGTAATGAGCTGAAATGGCTGAGGTATGGATTTTTATGGAAAAAAGGACAGGCCCCTTTTGAAGCATCTCAGTTAAGTAAAAATCTGAGGAATATTGGGCACTGCTGTGCTTATCCCTTGTGATTGATTCCAGGCACAGAATCTTTTCCATTTGTCAGCATAAGACTTTCAAGTACTATGCCTTCTTGCCCCCCAAAATTTTGGGGGGCAAAAAAAACCCAATCAAACAAAGGGGTTTTGGCTTTGGGGGAAAGGGGGATTGGGGTAAAAAGGGG
>NW_025053204.1:0-10830 GCF_019279795.1 Protopterus annectens | reverse complement strand
CTTATGAATCCTTCGGCATAGCCTATACCTATAGAACCTATAACAAGGTCTTGACGGCAAAGGGGGCCCAGTGTTTCAGCTTATGTACCTGTAAAATAAAGAATTAAATAGTACATGGACATATTATTATAAAGCTCATATAAGCAGAGGTCCAGTGAAGCACATAAAACCACATGCAGGACTACTTAGAGTTATAATGACTTCTGCAGGCCTGTCAGCCCCCCCCCCCCGATCCACAGTGGGAATGATGTAAAAAAGTCTTTCGGCTTTTCCCAGTTAGGGGGTCACCACAGCGGAACTCCAGTCCGCTCGTGATTGGCAGTGGATTTTTATGGTGCAGAGTTGCCAGCCCGACACCCAACCTTCAAAGAAAGCATGCCCATTCACACTTGCACCTACCTGCAGGTCTTTAGCATCACTCGACCATGGGGAGGAAATGCAGACTCCACACAGAAGGTGCTCCAGCTGAGAATCGAACGGCAGAACCTCTTGCTGTGAGGTGACAATGCTAACCGCTGCACCACCACGGCCTACTACAGTGGGAATGATGTATAAATGCCTAAACAGCAGCATTTATCAAGAGAGTTAGTTCTACCATTCGGCCACAGCGTTTGAATGCAAACAGATACTGAAGGGAGTCCTCTGACAATCAGCTGGAGCATGCACTCTGCAAATTTTCCTTTCCCACTAGCATTATTTTCCTCTGTTCCTCATAGTACCTGCCTTAAGTCATCCTTGCGTATATTTTTGCAGCCCCACGTATTCTTGCATGTTGATTGTTCAACAGCTTCTACTAGTTACTGCTAGTCATGATTACACGTGTTTTAATTTGCAGCATCCAATATTACTGTCCTCTTGTTTGCATCAGTACACGTTATAAAATCTCATTAGCCTATAGACTGTTATTGGACATTTTCCATTTGCAGTGAGGGTTTCTTTGATTTAAAAGCACATTTTTCCATTTCCCTTGACCTTTTCCACCCATGTTTTTTATTTTCTCCTAATGTTTAGTGTGTCTTAATGTCTTTACAGAAATGGATCGCTCTCCTAAGTCAAGGTCCCATTAAAGTTCATGAAATTAACATTGCTTCAGCCTTTGAAGTTTGGGAAGAAAGCTGTCAGTATCTGCAGTGTACCCGGAATGTTCTCCTGAAGTTCAGATGGAGTGACCTGTGTTGTGCTAAATTTAAATAGTTTTGAAAATTTGGTTTTATTAGCTCTGCTGCTCCTATTTCTATTGCAACTGTCTGGATGTCTTTATTCCACATTGCTCTTGCAGTGACTTACACATCCTGTTATTTTGTAACTTTACGCCTGTCTGTACACAGGACACAATATTCTCTAACTGCACCTGTTTTGTGATTAATTCTATGTTAGTTATTTTTTCTTTATTTTATATACAGAACTTTTTTTTTTTTGCTTTTACTTTGGCTGCTAGTTCTGGAGGATTTCATGCAATCAATACTTTTTCATTTTCAGTAATTCTCTAATTTTTTTCCATTCTGTCTCAGCTATCTCTATCCGATAATTATTCAATCCTTCATTTAAAAGCCTTGCCACATTGTCTTTTGTGTTTATCTTCAGTCATAAGCATATTACAACCAGCAAAACGATGTACATCCATTTTTATTTCTATGCTACATAGCATACATGTCGCATCATTTTTCTATGTATTTATTAAGAATATTGTGCATTGCTTGGGAATATACATTTATTATACTTGCTGCTATAACTGTGGCTTTTCCAGTTTTTCCCCCTCCCTTTTCTAATGGCACAATCATTATTCTTTCTTCTGTTTTTTGGTATTTTATGTTGCTACCTTTTTTGTCCACTTCTGAATCGATTTCCTTACCCACTCCTTTCTAAAATGCTTAAGATATTATCTTTGACTAGTTCATAGGTTCATAGGTTCATACTAGGCTATCTGCCCTAGGGCATTTATAAGCCTAGCCAGAGTGTGTGTGGCTTTCACCACCCCTTAGGATGAGAATACTACTCCCATTTAGGGTTTAGTTTGCTGTGCCTCTGTCTAGTAGTGACACAGAGATGACCCCCGGGGAACTAGTTTACTTCAAGGTTTAAAAATGTAGCTATATTTGGGATCTTGTCAACAGACATGTATGTATGTAGTCCCATGATTACAGACATGTACAAATGTAAGGACAGAGACCCTGATAATATTTTAGCTCAATGCTCTACTCCATTTAAACTGAAATAAATACCTTATGCATACTACTGATTGCACATTTAATCCTGTAGGTCTCACTAAACGTTTTACATTACAAACCAGTCAGGACATATTTCCTTTCAAGTCAACATAGATTAACCTCAGTGCTTAACTCCTTAACTTGCATTTACAAATGAATGGATTAACATGCAAAACGACTGTGCTCAGAGGCTTAACATAACTCTCTATCAACTCTGAATATGAACTTCCACCCTCTTTGTTGGTCGTGTCCTGCTGCACACTGGCAATTACTTCCATCGACCTGTGTAAACCTATCCCAACCAGAGTTGTCTGCAAAACAATGAGCTCCTGGGCTCAGACATTCTTTTTTTTTTGGGGGGGGGGTTATGTAGCTCCAACATCAGCAACTGTGAGGTGACAGTGAATATGCACAATGGAGCACTATTGTGCAAGACAGCTATTTAAAATACATAATAGGCAAATAATGCACAGCTACTTTATGAAAGCCATTTATCTTATACTATGTAGACCATCACGTATATGGTTAGTTTTAACCCGTGAAAATGGAATGTTAGAAATATGCTTTTAAAAGCTAATTGGTATCTTCCATTATATGACAAAGGGAAGGTCTTGGTTTCACTGGATTCAGCTGCTGTCTTTTTCAACAGGGCTTCTGTTGTTTGTACTCTACCTGCTATCCCTGCATTTTTTAAAATTCTATGAAGCTGTTTTTTTCAAAGTTCAAAACTACGAGTGTAGTAGAACCATATGCAAGAAAAGTTTAGAATGTTATATTTATAACAAAAAATGTTTTTTGTCAGGGTCATGTTTGGCAATGTTAAGTCAATGTTGCGTAATTTGAAATTATACCAGCACATTCATTCCAGCCTAAAAGGTACATCACTAGAAAGCCAGCCGGTAAAATCATATGTCATCTATGTACTGTGGTACAAGCCGATGATGCTTTGCTCATTGTGCGTTTTTTTTTTATTATGATATTCATTTTCATAACTACTTGGAAGACTGTGGAATCAAAAACTAAATATTAGAAATTAAGGCAAAATCCACAAATGAA
Source organism: Protopterus annectens (assembly GCF_019279795.1). Classification (NCBI taxonomy): domain Eukaryota; kingdom Metazoa; phylum Chordata; order Ceratodontiformes; family Protopteridae; genus Protopterus; species Protopterus annectens. Next base: position 7,567 of record NW_025053204.1, on the reverse strand, counting down.
GTAATTGTCACATATATGCATATATTATATAATATTTAACATCTGTAAACATGGATGCATTGCCTTTAATCAGACACTTAACAGAAATCTCAAAAATAATCTATTAAACTTGTCTGCATGGTGCAACAGCCATATAAGAGTTCCAAAATGTCTTAAATAATATACCAAATGGTCAGGGACAAAATAGCCTAAAATAAATGTTAGCAAATTAAATATTGTATACCTAGGTTTGCTCAAAAAAGAATTTATGTCATAAGTAATGAACTGAGAGTAGATGTATGAGGGTACGCAACAATAACATTTTACTACACATGCAGAGTGCTTTGCCAGAGATGGTTTGCACCTGGCACCCATAGGCTTTTGGCTGTTGGCAAATGCTTTTGCCTCCCCCATAGTGCCTTTTTTAGGCAAACTCTCAAAAACAAAATTGCCGATGTGAAAATTGCCAACCATAACAAGCTAAGGATTATGCTGCTAAAGGCTAGGAGCTTAAACCAAAAACTGCACACCCTAGAAGCACTTCTATCGCTGGAGGGTGTAGATGTCTGTGCAGTCACAGAAATCTGATTCAAGGCCTCACAGCATACCCCAGCCTTGCAAGGCTACATTGCCTTCCACACCTTCAGAACACAAAATGAACATGTGAGAACCAAAGGAGGCAGTGTTTCTGTCTATATTAGAGATAAATTAACCTCCCAACTAGTTACACTGGACAACTCCATGGAGTTGCTCCATGTTCAAATTACTGTGAGTAAGAACCCCCATTCAAGTCATAGTAAGTTACAGATTCACCTCCATGGATCACGATGTGTAAGAGGCGTACTTGACTAAAATGGAGTCTATCCAAATATTGCCAAACACTGTGGTTAAGGGAAATTTCAATTATCCCACCTTCAAATGGAAAACCCACTCAAGCCTTAACTCACTAGTGCAAAAATTTTCTTGGCTTTGCTAACTCAAATGCCCTGGAACAAATTGTTCAAACCCCAACACGAGGAACAAACCTACTAGATATGGTCCTCATTAACATGATAAACAGATGCACCATTGCAACTGTCAGACCCTCAGTTAAATTTGACCACAAATCAGTTGCCTTCGAAATGGCACTAACACCAGAACTCACAAAGGGCGAAGTCAGACTAAAAAACTTCACCAAAGCAAACTATACCCTCCTAGGTGAAGTTATAAATATCTTCCAAGCCCCATTCCCAGCTGAAGTGGTAACTAAACCAAAGCTTACATTAAAGCCCTGTACAATAACTTGTGTAAGTAATGACTTGGTTGTTAGAGACAGAATCAATGCCAGATATATATATATATATATATATATATATATATATTTATATAAACACAATCCTGGTGGACATCCAGCATCAATAAACTTTACAACAAATGCAAAAAGTTGCTGTCTAAGAAAACTAAGACAAAGTCCCAACAGTGGAAAAGCACCCTCCTCAGCCTCAACAGGCAAATAAGACAACATGTCAAATCCTCTAAGGGTAACTTTGAGAAAAACATAGCAATAACAGCCAAGAATAATCATAAGGCCTTTAGCAGCTACCTACATAGCTTAAAAGGTAGGACCCAAGCATGTGCCAAACTAGTGACTAATTGCATCTCACACACTGATCCCGCAGAGATAGCAAACTTGCTAGCGGACAGATTTGGCTAAAATGTTACTCTCTTATTCTCTCCAAACTTATGAAAAACCTTGCCTTGAACTTCCCCCACCCTACATATCTGAAGAGAAGGTCATTGAAGCCTTGTCTAAGGAAAAAACACAGCCTCTTTGGGTTCAGACGGCATCACAAGCTGCCTTCTAAATGAACTAGCATCACCATTAAGTACCCTATTCAATCAAAGCCTAACCACTGCATTTGCTCCTGCGGAATGGAGAATGACAACAGTTGTATCCCTCCACAAATGTGGCTTAGCAACAGACCCAGGAAATTATACACCCATAAGTCTGACCAGCCTCATCTGTAAAGCCATGGAACGTATCATCATGGACCTCATAAATAAAGACATAGGTCACCTCCAAAGCCAGGATCCGACCCAAATAGGCTTTGTCAAGGGCAAATCCTGCCCATTAAACCTGGTGGATTTCTTTGAATATGTGACCAGGGCCAGTGACCACACATACCTTGACTTAGCAAAGGCCTTTGACACAATTCCACACTCGGGCATTACCAATAAACTTAGCATACTAAATGTAAACTCCTTTGTTGCAAGAGGGGGTTGCCAACTGGCTCACAAACCAAATGCACACTATCAGTTTGGGTGACTCCCCATCAAACAGTAGACCTGTCACCAGTGGAGTGCCACAAGGGTCAGTGCTGGGCCCCCTACTGTTTGTTATATACTTCACAGAAATTTAGGCCAAAACTAAGGGATGTGGCTGACCACGTTTGTGAACAACCACAGACTGGATGCAATTACTAAATCCACAAATGATGTCAGTATATTTCAGGGGGGTCTTAAACAGACCAATGACCAATGTCTTAGTCACAGTCTCAAACTAAATGCAAAGAAATGCATCATTATTCCCTTTGGTAAAAACAATGTCCCTTCACACTATCAAATTAACAACAATACTTTATGTACCAATGAAGTGGTAAGAGATCTGGGATAACAAGTAGACTGTGGCCTTAACTTTGACCACCATATGTCTACTGTAGTAAGGAAGGTTTTCTACATAATACACTTGATTAGTAAAGGCATTGCCTCAAGAGCAACAGAAGTTATACCCCCCTATATTCAGTAGTTATCCAGCCAATAATTGAGTATAATGCTCCATTTGGAATGTAACGTACAAAGCACCAGCAGCAATTGGAGATTACCTCAGAGGTTTTTAACTAAGAAAATCAAAGTACTACAGCATATGCCTTACACAGACCTACTAAAATCTCTCTGTCACTATACTCAGTATCATATACTCTTCTTAGGGGAGACTTATGCCTGGCTTACAGAACAATCTCCAACCCAAACCTAATAAATGTGCTGCACATCCATAAATCAAATGGGATTAGAGCTACCTTTTCCAGGGACCTAAATATGGACTGCAACATGAATAAGATGTGCTGGAGGGACAGATTTGTCTCCCAGCAACTGCCATGTCTTTAGAATAGGTTGTCAATTCATGTGAAGCACAGCACCTCTGGGATACTGTTCAAAAGAAACCTGGACAAGTGGTTGGGGCACCATAAATTCTAAGTGAGGATAGCACCCACAACCTTTCTGGACATGAGCAGTTATTACTAAATACAATCCTGGGTATTAACTACAGTATCTATGGTATTAGACTGGGTTGAAATGGCCTCTGGGTTGATAGCCTAGTAACCACCTATGATTTTTCCTTACTCTTCAGGAAATAAACGGGTGCATCATTCCTTCATATAGTCAAACTGGCAGTCCAGATCTTGATCCAACATTTTTTAAGGAATACAACACATTTTTAGGCATACCCATGAAAAAAATCATTAGCCCATCCTTACTTTTTTCCAGACAAATTAAAAATGTTGCTGATTATTTCAAATCGTGCATCACAGTCTGACCTATATATGACCAATCACAATGCTGTCATTTCTGAGTAAAGGATTGTAACCATCCAGCTTACTAATCGCTTCAGTCTTGCAAAAAAAGAAAAAAACAAAAAAATATCCTTGTTTCCCGCCTTTCCTGACCTAGAATAGTCCCTAATACAGACTGTACTGTATTCTGGACTTTTGGATAGTTCCTGTGTTGCCCATTTCCTTACTTGAATAGAGGGAAGCTTCTTTGTTCACCAGTTTGAGTGGGGAACTTTGAGCAGCCTATCTGTCCCTGGAAGAGTGATCCATCCCGGCACAAGAATCTTGTAGTTTATTGGCCGTTTTAGGCTAATTTCTAGCTCTTTCAAGTCCCCCTGTATAAAACCACACTGGCGGTTTTCTTGTTCCTATCAGCAAAAAGCTCTCGTGGTCCTGCAGAGTGGTGCTAGCAGCAGAGAGACAAAAGGCGACTGCTTACCTGATTTAAGTATATATTTTTTCTGCTATTACCTTCGCGACTGTCCTTTCTCACTGAAAGCGGGATTATATCTGCTGCTCTTTTGCCTATTTAAAGCTTGTTATACATTTAATTTATGCCACTTTAAAATTTGTCTTGTTGAATTTACCTGTTGAGGCTACACACTCAAATTAGTGCTAGCCATGTTAAATATTTACTGCATTTTTCTGCTGTTTGTCTTGCAAAAAGAAAAAACAAAACAAATCCTTGTTTCCCACCTTTCCTGACCTAGAATAGTCCTAATACTGGATAATTCCTGTGGTACCCATTTCATACTTGGATAGAGGAAGCTTCTTTGTTTCACCAGTGGGGTTAGAAGGAGCCTTTGAGCAGCCTATCTGTCCCTGGAGAGGTGATCAACACAGAATTGTGTAGTTTATTGGCGTTTGGGCTAATTTCTAGCTCTTTCAAGTCCCCTGTATAAAACCAGCTTTGGCGTGATTTTCTGGCATAAGCGCAGCTTGTATGTGAGACAGCGCCATATCGAAGACTAAACCTTTTTAGGCTCCACAAAGTCTACTCTTCACTTTTCCCCTTAGGAACTTTGCTCTAACTCTTAAAATAAGGACCCTATTTTCTATCTAAAGCCCTGCACTTGCTCATACAAGCAATTTTATATAAGTTAGCACTAATAAACCAAAAGCACTACATCCTAGATACCCCCCTTGAGCACTCGGTCCCTATTGGTCCTTTTTGATCAGTTATAAAGGAGTTACCTATACTTTTCTGGCATGACCAAAGGACAGATGCTGGTTTCCTCTCCAGTCCAGCTGGTCAATATGGGAATCCTGAAGCAATGTTACAACTGCCTCATGTACACAGACAACCCTCTCCTCCTCCCAACAAGCTCAAATATATGTGAGAGATGCAACCATATAGCCAAACTGGAGGCTGAGCTCTCTCAACTCAGTACTGGCCCAGTCAGTCAGGAGGAGAATGTAACCACACACACCACAAATCCAGTCTCACATAGACCTACCACAACATTTAACCAAACACATAAACACACCAAAACATATTTGGAGGCTCTAAATAAGAATCTGCCTAAGCAGCAGAGACCTCCAAAGCAGACATCAACACCTGCTACCCCAAAACAAAATACGTGCAACACATAATTCATAAAGTCAGTGTGCCAAACAAACCCAGCCCTTAAGGCTAAACAACACACCTGATACACTTGTAATAGGTGACTCTCTGTCAGACACACTGACGTCCCACTCACCAGACTAAACAAGGAAAGTCCGCGGTAAGCACTTACCCAGCCGGATGCCAGGATCCGCCACATAACGCAAACACTCAGATCACTCAAAGCAAGTACAAATATGATTCCAGTCATTGTCCATGCTGGTGTGAATGACTGAACATACCTCCCTGGACTACATGAAAGAGACATAGAGGAGCTCTCTGATCATGTAGCCCAGGCGATATAACCTGACCTTGAGTAGCATCTTACCCTCACCGAATGATGCCACAGTATAAAGACAAAATGTCGATTTAACAATTGTAGAAATGTACTGTCATTCAAAGGGGATCCAGTGTCATCAGCTGGGATGACATACTCGACAAGCCCGCGTTGCTTCACTAGGGATGGATTGCACCTGTCACCCCTGGGCTTTCGGATACTGGCAAAGGCTCTTGCTCAAAGGACAAACCCACCTCCATAGATAACACAGGGAAAAAGAAACTAAGGGTAACACTACTCAACGCCAGAAGTCTAAACCTCAAGATGCCGCGCGGAAGGAAGCTCTCCTCAGTATGGAGAATATCAACATCTGTGCAGTAACAGAAACCTGGTTCAAGGCTCCCGAGAGGACACCTGCACTACCAGGCTACACCTCATATCATGCTTTTCTGCCCCAAAACTCAGACCGAACCACAAAAGGAGGGGGAGTATCCATATTCATCAAAGATACTCATACCTCCCAAGTTAAGCGGCTTTGCATGGAAGCAGCAGAGACCATCCATGTGCAGCTAACAGTGGGCAAAACTACCTTTCAGTTTATAATACCTGCCACAGACCACCTCCCAAACTCAGGAACCTCCTCAGCCTTCCTGAAAACACTGGAGAATAAGAAGGTCTCTCAAACACCATTATACTAGGTGATTTCAACTACCCAAACATAGACTGGGGGCATTACTCAAGCCCCAATGCCTAACCCAAAGGTTCCTTGATTTAGCAGCTCAAATGCTATGGAACAACTAGTCACCACTCCCACAAGGAGGAAAACATACTGGACCTAATCATCACCAACATGGGGACTCTGCTCCACACCAGAGTATACCCCTCGCCGGTAGATTGGACCATAATTAATCTCATTGGACATCCATCGACCCACCCCAGCCCAGAAAACCACAGTGAAAAATTTCTCAAAGCTAACTTCACACTTCTCAAAACTGAGGTGACATCCTTCAAAGCCCGGGCCGAGTGGAAACTACGGCCCCAAACTGCCAGAAACCTTTATAAGCGCATTGATGGACACCTTCAGGAATGCATGGATCATCACAATCCCAAATAAAACCAAGACCCAATCCTCCAAAAGACAGGCATCAATCTGGTGGACCCCAGCCATAAATAAGCTTTACAACAAGGAAGCGCTACTACATGATAGAGCTAAATCCTAAAGGGAGGACATCTGTTGATCAGTACTAGCAAAAAACTAGGTCCCTCATAAAAATCATCCAAGGCCAGCTTGAGAGAGAAAAATTACTGGGACACCAAATATAATCCTAAGACCTTTAGTTATATTTAGAAACCTGGGTGGCAACTCCAGATATGTTCAGAGTTAATCCAAACTGACAAAAAATACACTGAACCGGAACATAGCCAACATCCTGGCGAACAGGTTCAGTGCAAACTTCTCCCCTTCCCCAAAGAAAATATATCTATCCCAGCAGAGCCGCCTCCCTGACATCTCAGATGAGCTGCCCTCTCCCAAGGCAAAAACACAGCATCAATGGGACCCGGACGGTGTCGGGCTGCGTCCTACATGAGCTCAGAAGAACTGAAGCCTCATATAAAGTGTACTGTTCAACCTCAGCCTTAGTACAGGATATGTACCCAAGGAATGGCGTAGCAGCAGTAGTCCCACTCCACAAAGAAGCGGTGCCTCAACAGACTTGAAACTATCTCCCCATAAGTTTGACTAGCCTGGTCTGCAATGCTGGAGGCCGGATCATCATGGGCTCATAAACAAAGATACTGGGGACCTGCAGGCCCTTTGGATCTAGCCAATTTGACTTTGTTGGGAGCAGATCCTGCCTCCTGAACCTGGTTGACTTCTTTGAAACAGTCACCAAGACTAGAGATGAAGGGAAGGTGAGTCCACACAGCCTGCACCTCGCAAAAGCCTTTGGACACAATACCCACTAGGGCATCATAAATAAGCTCTCCAGCCAGAAATATCAATCCTTATGTCATAAGATGGGTTGCAAACTGGCTCAGAGATAGAACCTTAGTCAAGTGGGGGTATGTCCAGACTCTAAACCAATAGTTACTAGTGGCGTCCCACAAGGCTCAGTC
>NW_025053203.1:0-4382 GCF_019279795.1 Protopterus annectens | reverse complement strand
GGGTTGAAAACCCAGGGAAAATGAGGTGATTGGTATTTTAAACAAGCTGCAAAAAAAAGGTCTCTGCTAGAACAGTGTCAGCAGAAATGTTCAGAAAATAACTGAGAGGGGCGTCCAAAGGGATGAACACAGGATAGCAGCAGATTTCTTCAGCTCCACCAATTTCATTACACTGACAGGAATTAATTACTTAAAAAATTAATTTTTGAAGTAATTTTCTTTCTAAATATGTTTGTTTTATATAGTTCTTGAACTATATCTAAAAAAGAAAGGAAATTTTAACAATATTCCTGTCAGAAATGGCATTGGAAATTTTCCTGTCAGTTTATCAGTCTGAAATGAGTTCCAGTAAGACAAATTCTCAAGACTCCAGCATCAAGAAAGAACTTCAGTCTCTGATAACTATAATCCAGCAACTTACTATTAAGATGGATAAAATGGATACTAAAATTGATACCTTCATAGAAAAAACTACAAAACAAATAGACTTGCTACATATAGACCTGCAACAACAGAAGATCCAGATGACAGGCATAGAAGAAGCTGTGAATGACATGGAAAATAGAATCCAAGAAGAGGAAATCAACATTGAGTTTCTGCTGAAACAAAATACACATTTACAAACAAAGCTGGATGACTTGGAAAATAGATCTAGGCGCAATAACATTAGGATTTTTGGACTGTCAGAAAATATTGAAGGTAACAATATTACTTTTTTAACAACATGGCTCCCTAAAACTTTAGACTTACCAGAAGCATTCTCTTTTGGTATCAAAAGAGCACATAGATCTATAGCTAATACTAACTCTAACAAAAACTATCCTAGATCAGTTATAGTTAGATTTCTATCATTTTTTGATAAAGAGATGGTTCTTAAATCTGCTTGGGCTAAAGCTCCTGTTAAGTTTAATGAGACAACTTTGCGTTTTTACAATGACTATTCTTCCTTGGTAATAGCTAAAAGAAAAGTTTTTCTGCCACTAATAAGGGAGCTTAAAAAAGCACAGTTTAAAACATACCTTCTGTTTCCTGCCAAGCTAAAAATCTTCCTTCCTGATGGTCCTAAAATTTTTGATGACTTCTGCCACTAATAAGGGAGCTTAAAAAAGCACAGTTTAAAACATACCTTCTGTTTCCTGCCAAGCTAAAAATCTTCCTTCCTGATGGTCCTAAAATTTTTGATGACTTAGACTCTGCTTTACTGTTTATCAAAAAAGATAGGATTTTGGATAAAATAGAGGAAATGGAATGGGCTAGTCCTTCATTAAAGAGACTGGCAACTGAAACTTCGTGGAAGACTTCAGAGAAGAAGAAGAGACTAAAGAACAAATGATTTGTTCTATGTTTTTTTCTTTTTCTCTCATCATTTTACTTCATTATTAATCTTTTTAAATATAGTTCCTGCATTTCCAGAAAGCCACAAATGTTCTGAAAAAAATTTAATCAAAGTTATTCTCTGTGTGCAAAGAAATGTTTTGTTTCATAACCAGTCAAAATATCTGAGGAACTAATAACAAGCTATTATCCAATTTGTTCCTCTTCTGAAAAGAGAAGTAAGGTCAGTAATTTGATACATTTTTTTTTTTTTTTTTTCTCCTTTCTTTTCTTTCTTTAAACAATGACATTTTATTTAGATTATGCAGTGGGTAAAGGGTGGGGAGGGCAGGAGAGAAGAGTAATGAAAATATGATAAATGGAATAATAACATATTTATTCCTTGTAAAAAGTTTATATGTTCTTCAAATGCTATTCCTAATTATACTTTCTTGATTATACTGCTTATGCTTGTTTGTAAATAATCTGTCATGCTTTAACTAATAATAATTAGAACTAAATAATAGTAAATAATATGTTTTATTTTTAACTCTATTAATATAAACAGTAAGTAATATTCCATTGTATATACTTCTTATAGCTTTCTCTTACATTTTTTTTATTTCTGCTTTACACTCTTTTATTTTCTACTCTCTTTTTCTTTTCTTTATTCTTTCTCATATTAATATATAGAAATGCTTTTGATCATATAGACACAGTAAATAATAAGATTTGCATAAAAATTGAGTTGGGACAAAATATTGATTTTTATTACTTATTAATAACTTTGGGCTTAATTTCACTTACATAGAGTCTGTAATAACCTGTAAAATACATTGCAAAGATTTTGTCATGTTTAGATGCATTTACACTGCTAAATGAATGTTTGTCACTAGTTTTTAACAAGTTTCCCGCCAAAATGTTAAGGGAGACAATCTGGGATGTGGGCTACCTCATGAACAGTGTCCATGAGCTGTTTCAAAAGCTTCAACTCTCAGAATTCTCACAGAGAAGCTGAAAGCAGTCAATCTGACCTTTGACCCAGATATCACACTGACACATCACAGATTCAGGAAGAACACTCTACCAGGAAGTAGAACTGATGCAAATGCTTATGTGAAGGAAAATGAACTCTTTGACATTTAAATGTGAGTTATTTTATATAATTACTTAAATATCTATGTTATAATTCATAAAATATGTCAGTTATAATGATTTTAAATAATGCAGTTTCTTGTAGTAAGTAAATGTCTTATTTTAGAAGGCATAGAAAATGAAACATTTATTCAAGTGTTTTTGAAAATCTACTTGACTGCAGCATACTAATCTGTGTTAGAAACTTATGTTTCAAACATATACATTACTATAACTCATTTAATTCATCTGATTGACAAGCATAAATAACTTTATAACTCTATACTGGAAGAAATTGTCATGTCATATATTTTAAAGCAGTAGTATAGACATACAAAATACAGATTTTTTTTTTTACAATAATGCAAGTGTTTCTGAGAATTTGCATAACTATGCAGTATGATTTATAACAATTTCTATAAATATAGTATTTTATTCTACTGACAATAATGAGTATGAGTAAAATGCTCATATACAAGCAATTCAAGGTTTTTTTTTGGAAGCTGTTGACTGCATTTACATGACAGAAAATAGATGCATCTTAATATATGTAATGTCTGAACCATATTAGCCAAAGTTTTTGATTTAAATGAATGTTAGAACTTATTTTACATACTTTGAATAAATTAATATGTAAATATCCCTTTCCCTTTTTTTTCTCTTTCTTTCATCTCCTCTTTCATATCTTTTATTTCTCTCCTCTTGGTTTCTAATATCAAGTTTATTTGAATGCTATTTGAATACAAGTGTATTATATTACATAGATGTATATAGTAGTATGAATAGTTTTAAAAAAAAGTTTATTTTAGTTTATATGATGCTGTTTTATCAAATGTGTAGTCTTGTCTTGCCAGATAATTGAATTTAAAACTGTTAATTTAAGTTAAATATAACCAGTATTAAATTGGTAAGGTGGTAGGTGAGGTACTGCTGCTTAGGGTAGGGGGTTAACTTGAGTGGTAAATACTACTCTAAGTTGGAGTTTTTAAATCCAGGCTGGATGCAAGGTTTAATCCTTACATTATTTTCACTTGTTCATTGTTATATGTATATAGTTTTGACATCCACAATATATTTTGTACACTCATTGTCACTACAAACAAAATTGAATCCTATACAAAATCCCATAAGAGATTCAATAAATACAGCTATATTTAAAGGTACACCTAAAGGAGGAGATGTAACATTACTTATGTTGTTATTTTGATCATAAGATTCTTAAGTTTTAAAAATGCCAAATGACATCTTTAAAAGGAATTTCTTTAAACATTAATGGATTGAATAATGCTGGTAAAAGGCCAAGCCTAATCAGATACATTAATTTACATAAGGCCAGCTTTGTCTTCCTGCAAGAAACCCATCTCTTGAAAAAAGATATTGATAAACTAGCCACAAACAAATATGCAGTATTGGTTAGTTCAGAGCACACTCAGAAAAAAAGAGGAGTGGCTATTTTATGGAATAAAAGTATGCCCATTCCTAAAACCATTAAGTCTTATCAGGATGACAAAGGAATGTTTTGTATGGTTACAATACAAATTAATGGGAAGACTTACACTTTAATTAATGCATATTGGATACCTGGAATTGGTATTAATACAGTGAAACATCATCTTGATAAGATCATATCATTCTCTATAGGAGATATTATTTTAGCTGGTGACTTTAATTGTATACTACATGAAAGTGATACTACCACTATAGGAAAAAGAAGAATTACATCTAATGCAAAACATTTAAATGATTTTGCTAATTCTTATCATTTGAATGATATTAATAATCAGATAGATTCAAAATCATTACCATACACCTTTTTTCTAACAGATACAAAACTTATTCAAAAATAGATAGGGTCTTTATTTTTTCTTTTTTTAACCAGAATTTTTTTTGGTTTTTAACAGAAAAAAAAATTTAATTAAAATTTCCCAAAAAAA
>NW_025053202.1:0-10389 GCF_019279795.1 Protopterus annectens | reverse complement strand
AAAAAAAAAGAAGGTTTTTTTTGTTAAGCAATAAACTGCATAATGTTTTCCTGATTGTTTATTAGGATAGAGGTATGTTAATCAATACACTGCATAGTGTTTTTTTGATTGTTTATTTGGATAGAGGTATGTTAATCATTACACTGCATAGTGTTTTTCTGATTGTTTATTTGGCTTGAGGTATGTTAATCAAAACACTGCATAGTGTTTTTCCGATTGTTTATTTAGATGGAGGTATGTTCATCAATACACTGCATAGTGTTTTTCTGATTGTTTATTTGAATAGAGGTATGTTAATCAATACACTGCATAGTGTTTTTCTGATTGTTTATTTGGATAGAGCTACATTAAGCAATACACTGCATAGTGTTTTTCTGATTGTTTATTTGGATAGAGGTATGCTAATCAGTACACTGCATAGTGTTTTTCTGATTTTTTATTTGGATAGAGCTACGTTAAGCAATACACTGCATAGTGTTTTTCTGATTTTTTTTGGATAGAGGTATGTTAATCAATACACTGCGTATTTTTTTTTGATTATTTATTAGGATAGAGGTATGTTAATCAATACACTGCATAGTGTTTTTCTGATTGTTTATTTGGATTGAGGTATGTTAATCAATACACTGCATAGTGTTTTTCTGATTGTTTATTTGGATAGAGGTATGTTAATCATTACACTGCATAGTGTTTTCTGATTGTTTATTTGGATAGAGGTATGTTAATCATTACACTGCATAGTGTTTTTCTGATTGTTTATTTGGATAGAGATATGTTCATCAATACACTGCATAGTGTTTTTCTGATTGTTTATTTGGATAGAGGTATGTTAATCAGTACACTGCATAGTGTTTTTCTGATTGTTTATTTGGATAGAGGTATGTTAATCAATACACTGCATAGTGTTTTTCTGATTGTTTATTTGGATAGAGGTATGTTAATCAATACAATGCATAGTTTTTTTCTGATTGTTTATTTGGACAGAGATATGTTAATCAATACACTGCATAATGTTTTTCTGATTGTTTATTTGGATAGAGGTATGTTAATCAATACACTGCATAGTGTTTTTCTGATTGTTTATTTGGATAGAGGTATGTTAATCATTACACTGCATAGTGTTCTTCTGATTGTTTATTTGGATAGAGGTATGTTAATCAATACACTGCATAGTGTTTTTCTGATTGTTTATTTGGATAGAGGTATGTTAATCAATACACTGCATAGTGTCTTTCTGATTGTTTATTTGGATAGGGGTATGTTAATGAAAACACTGCATAGTGTTTTTCTGAATGTTAATTTGGATAGAGGTATGTTAATCAATACAGTGCATACTTACATAGTGTTTTTCTGATTGTTTGGGTAGAGGTATGTTAATCAATACACTGCATGGTGTTTTTCTGATTGTTTATTTGGATAGAGCTATGTTAAGCAATACATTGCATATTGTTTTTCTGATTGCTTTTTTGGATAGAGGTATGTTAATCAATGCACTGCATAGTGTTTTTCTGATTGTTTATTTGGATAGAGGTATGTTAATCAATACACTGCATAGTGTTTTTCTGATTGTTTATTTGGATAGAGCTACGTTAAGCAATACACTGCATAGTGTTTTTCTGATTTTTTTTTGGATAGAGGTATGTTAATCAATACACTGCATAGTGTTTTTCTGATTGTTTATTTGGATAGAGCTATGTTAAGCAATACACTGCCTATTGTTTTTCTGATTGTTTATTGGGATAGAGTCATGTTAATCAATACACTGCATATTGTTTTTCTGATTGTTTATTAGGATAGAGGTATGTTAATCAATACACTGCATAGTGTTTTTCTGATTGTTTATTTGGATAGAGGTATGTTAATCATTACACTGCATAGTGTTTTTCTGATTGTTTATTTGGCTTGAGGTATGTTAATCAAAACACTGCATAGTGTTTTTCTGATTGTTTATTTAGATGGAGGTATGTTCATCAATACACTGCATAGTGTTTTTCTGATTGTTTATTTGAATAGAGGTATGTTAATCAATACACTGCATAGTGTTTTTTTATTGTTTATTTGGATAGATCTACATTAAGCAATACACTGCATAGTTTTTCTGATTTTTATTTGGATAGAGGTATGTTAATCAATACACTGCATAGTGTTTTTCTGATTGTTTATTTGGATAGAGCTATGTTAAGCAATACACTGCATAGTGTTTTTTTATTGTTTATTTGGATAGAGGTATGTTAATCAATACACTGCATAGTGTTTTTCTGATTGTTTATTTGGATAGAGGTATGTTAATCAATACACTGCATAGTGTTTTTCTGATTGTTTATTTGGATAGAGGTATGTTAATCAATACACTGCATAGTGTTTTTCTGATTGTTTATTTGGATAGAGGTATGTTAATCAATACACTGCATAGTGTTTTTCTGATTGTTTATTTGGATAGAGGTATGTTAATCAATACACTGCATAGTGTTTTTCTGATTGTTTATTTGGATAGAGGTATGTTAATCAATACACTGCATAGTGTTTTTCTGATTGTTTATTTGGATAGAGGTATGTTAATCAATACACTGCATAGTGTTTTCTGATTGTTTATTTGGATAGAGGTATGTTAATCAATACACTGCATAGTGTTTTTCTGATTGTTTATTTGGATAGAGGTATGTTAATCAATACACTGCATAGTGTTTTTCTGATTGTTTATTTGGATAGAGGTATGTTAATCAATACACTGCATAGTGTTTTTCTGATTGTTTATTTGGATAGAGGTATGTTAATCAATACACTGCATAGTGTTTTCTGATTGTTTATTTGGATAGAGGTATGTTAATCAATACACTGCATAGTGTTTTTCTGATTGTTTATTTGGATAGAGGTATGTTAATCAATACACTGCATAGTGTTTTTCTGATTGTTTATTTGGATAGAGGTATGTTAATCAATACACTGCATAGTGTTTTTCTGATTGTTTATTTGGATAGAGGTATGTTAATCAATACACTGCATAGTGTTTTTCTGATTGTTTATTTGGATAGAGGTATGTTAATCAATACACTGCATAGTGTTTTTCTGATTGTTTATTTGGATAGAGGTATGTTAATCAATACACTGCATAGTGTTTTTCTGATTTTTTATTTGGATAGAGGTATGTTAATCAATGCTCTGCATAGTGTTTTTCTGATTGTTTATTTGGATAGAGCTGCGTTAAGCAATACACTGCATAGTGTTTTTCTGATTGTTTATTTGGATAGATCTACATTAAGCAATACACTGCATGATGTCTTTCTTATTGCTTGTTTGGATAGAGCTACGTTAAGCGATACACTGCATAGTGTTTTTCTGATTGTTTGTTGGGATAGAGGTATGTTAAGCATTACACTGCATAGTGTTTTTCTGATTGTTTATTTGGATAGAGGTATGTTAATCAATACACTGCATGGTGTTTTTCTGATTGTTTATTTGGATAGAGGTAAGTTAATCATTACACTGCATACTGTTTTTCTGACTTTTTATTTGGATAGAGGTATGTTAATCAATACACTGCATAGTGTTTTTCTTATTGTTTATTTGGATAGATGTATGTTAATCAATACACTGCATAGTGTTTTTCTCATTGTTTATTTAGATAGAAGTATGTTAATCAATACAATGCATAGTGTTTTTCTGATTGTTTATTTGGACAGAGATATGTTAATCAATACACTGCATAATGTTTTTCTGATTGTTTATTTGGATAGAGGTATGTTAATCAATACACTGCATAGTGTTTTTCTGATTGTTTATTTGGATAGAGTTATGTTAATCATTACACTGCATAGTGTTCTTCTGATTGTTTATTTGGATAGAGGTATGTTAATCAATACACTGCATAGTGTTTTTCTGATTGTTTATTTGGATAGAGGTATGTTAATCAATACACTGCATAGTGTTTTTCTGATTGTTTATTTGGATAGGGGTATGTTAATGAAAACACTGCATAGTGTTTTTCTGATTGTTAATTTGGATAGAGGTATGTTAATCAATACAGTGCATACTTGCATAGTGTTTTTCTGATTGTTTGGGTAGAGGTATGTTAATCAATACACTGCATAGTGTTTTTCTGATTGTTTATTTGGATAGAGCTACATTAAGCAATACATTGCATAGTGTTTTTCTGATTGCTTTTTTGGATAGAGGTATGTTAATCAATGCACTGCATAGTGTTTTTCTGATTGTTTATTTGGATAGAGGTATGTTAATCAATACACTGCATAGTGTTTTTCTGATTGTTTATTTGGATAGAGCTACGTTAAGCAATACACTGCATAGTGTTTTTCTGATTTTTTTTTGGATAGAGGTATGTTAATCAATACACTGCATAGTGTTTTTCTGATTGTTTATTTGGATAGAGCTATGTTAAGCAATACACTGCATAATGTTTTTCTGATTGTTTATTGGGATAGAGGTATGTTAATCAATACACTGCATATTGTTTTTCTGATTGTTTATTAGGATAGAGGTATGTTAATCAATACACTGCATAGTGTTTTTCTGATTGTTTATTTGGATAGAGGTATGTTAATCATTACACTGCATAGTGTTTTTCTGATTGTTTATTTGGCTTGAGGTATGTTAATCAAAACACTGCATAGTGTTTTTCTGATTGTTTATTTAGATGGAGGTATGTTCATCAATACACTGCATAGTGTTTTTCTGATTGTTTATTTGAATAGAGGTATGTTAATCAATACACTGCATAGTGTTTTTCTGATTGTTTATTTGGATAGAGCTACATTAAGCAATACACTGCATAGTGTTTTTCTGATTGTTTATTTGGATAGAGGTATGTTAATCAATACACTGCATAGTGTTTTTCTGATTGTTTATTTGGATAGAGGTATGTTAATCAATACACTGCATAGTGTTTTTCTGATTGTTTATTTGGATAGAGGTATGTTAATCAATACACTGCATAGTGTTTTTCTGATTGTTTATTTGGATAGAGGTATGTTAATCAATACACTGCATAGTGTTTTTCTGATTGTTTATTTGGATAGAGGTATGTTAATCAATACACTGCATAGTGTTTTTCTGATTGTTTATTTGGATAGAGGTATGTTAATCAATACACTGCATAGTGTTTTTCTGATTGTTTATTTGGATAGAGGTATGTTAATCAATACACTGCATAGTGTTTTTCTGATTGTTTATTTGGATAGAGGTATGTTAATCAATACACTGCATAGTGTTTTTCTGATTGTTTATTTGGATAGAGGTATGTTAATCAATACACTGCATAGTGTTTTTCTGATTGTTTATTTGGATAGAGGTATGTTAATCAATACACTGCATAGTGTTTTTCTGATTGTTTATTTGGATAGAGGTATGTTAATCAATACACTGCATAGTGTTTTTCTGATTGTTTATTTGGATAGAGGTATGTTAATCAATACACTGCATAGTGTTTTTCTGATTGTTTATTTGGATAGAGGTATGTTAATCAATACACTGCATAGTGTTTTTCTGATTGTTTATTTGGATAGAGGTATGTTAATCAATACACTGCATAGTGTTTTTCTGATTGTTTATTTGGATAGAGGTATGTTAATCAATACACTGCATAGTGTTTTTCTGATTGTTTATTTGGATAGAGGTATGTTAATCAATACACTGCATAGTGTTTTTCTGATTGTTTATTTGGATAGAGGTATGTTAATCAATACACTGCATAGTGTTTTTCTGATTGTTTATTTGGATAGAGCTATGTTAAGCAATACACTGCATAGTGTTTTTCTGATTGTTTATTTGGATAGAGGTATGTTAATCAATACACTGCATAGTGTTTTTCTGATTGTTTATTTGGATAGAGGTATGTTAATCAATACACTGCATAGTGTTTTTCTGATTGTTTATTTGGATAGAGGTATGTTAATCAATACACTGCATAGTGTTTTTCTGATTGTTTATTTGGATAGAGGTATGTTAATCAATACACTGCATAGTGTTTTTCTGATTGTTTATTTGGATAGAGGTATGTTAATCAATACACTGCATAGTGTTTTTCTGATTGTTTATTTGGATAGAGGTATGTTAATCAATACACTGCATAGTGTTTTTCTGATTGTTTATTTGGATAGAGGTATGTTAATCAATACACTGCATAGTGTTTTTCTGATTGTTTATTTGGATAGAGGTATGTTAATCAATACACTGCATAGTGTTTTTCTGATTGTTTATTTGGATAGAGGTATGTTAATCAATACACTGCATAGTGTTTTTCTGATTGTTTATTTGGATAGAGGTATGTTAATCAGTACACTGCATAGTGTTTTTCTGATTGTTTATTTGGATAGAGGTACATTAAACAATACACTGCATAGTTTTTTTCTGATTTTTTATTTGGATAGAGGTATGTTAATCAATACACTGCATAGTGTTTTTCTGATTGTTTATTTGGATAGAGCTACATTAAGCAATACACTGCATAGTGTTTTTCTGATTGTTTGGATAGAGGTATGTTAATCATTACACTGCATAGTGTTTTTCTGATTGTTTATTTGGATAGAGGTATGTTAATCAATACACTGCATAGTGTTTTTCTGATTGTTTATTTGGATAGAGGTATGTTAATCAATACACTGCATAGTGTTTTTCTGATTGTTTATTTGGATAGAGGTATGTTAATCAATACACTGCATAGTGTTTTTCTGATTGTTTATTTGGATAGAGGTATGTTAATCAATACACTGCATAGTGTTTTTCTGATTGTTTATTTGGATAGAGCTATGTTAAGCAATACACTGCATAGTGTTTTTCTGATTGTTTATTTGGATAGAGGTATGTTAATCAATACACTGCATAGTGTTTTTCTGATTGTTTATTTGGATAGAGCTATGTTAAGCAATACACTGCATAGTGTTTTTCTGATTGTTTATTTGGATAGAGCTATGTTAAGCAATACACTGCATAGTGTTTTTCTGATTGTTTATTTGGATAGAGGTATGTTAATCAATACACTGCATAGTGTTTTTCTGATTGTTTATTTGGATAGAGGTATGTTAATCAATACACTGCATAGTGTTTTTCTGATTGTTTATTTGGATAGAGGTATGTTAATCAATACACTGCATAGTGTTTTTCTGATTGTTTATTTGGATAGAGGTATGTTAATCAATACACTGCATAGTGTTTTTCTGATTGTTTATTTGGATAGAGGTATGTTAATCAATACACTGCATAGTGTTTTTCTGATTGTTTATTTGGATAGAGGTATGTTAATCAATACACTGCATAGTGTTTTTCTGATTGTTTATTTGGATAGAGGTATGTTAATCAATACACTGCATAGTGTTTTTCTGATTGTTTATTTGGATAGAGGTATGTTAATCAATACACTGCATAGTGTTTTTCTGATTGTTTATTTGGATAGAGGTATGTTAATCAATACACTGCATAGTGTTTTTCTGATTGTTTATTTGGATAGAGGTATGTTAATCAATACACTGCATAGTGTTTTTCTGATTGTTTATTTGGATAGAGGTATGTTAATCAATACACTGCATAGTGTTTTTCTGATTGTTTATTTGGATAGAGGTATGTTAATCAATACACTGCATAGTGTTTTTCTGATTGTTTATTTGGATAGAGCTATGTTAAGCAATACACTGCATAGTGTTTTTCTGATTGTTTATTTGGATAGAGGTATGTTAATCAATACACTGCATAGTGTTTTTCTGATTGTTTATTTGGATAGAGGTATGTTAATCAATACACTGCATAGTGTTTTTCTGATTGTTTATTTGGATAGAGGTATGTTAATCAATACACTGCATATTGTTTTTTTGATTGTTTATTAGGATAGAGGTATGTTAATCAATACACTGCATAGTGTTTTTCTGATTGTTTATTTGGATAGAGGTATGTTAATCATTACACTGCATAGTGTTTTTCTGATTGTTTATTTGGCTTGAGGTATGTTAATCAAAACACTGCATAGTGTTTTTCTGATTGTTTATTTAGATGGAGGTATGTTCATCAATACACTGCATAGTGTTTTTCTGATTGTTTATTTGAATAGAGGTATGTTAATCAATACACTGCATAGTGTTTTTCTGATTGTTTATTTGGATAGAGGTATGTTAAGCAATACACTGCATAGTGTTTTTCTGATTGTTTATTTGGATAGAGGTATGTTAATCAATACACTGCATAGTGTTTTTCTGATTGTTTATTTGGATAGAGGTATGTTAATCAATACACTGCATAGTGTTTTTCTGATTGTTTATTTGGATAGAGGTATGTTAATCAATACACTGCATAGTGTTTTTCTGATTGTTTATTTGGATAGAGGTATGTTAATCAATACACTGCATAGTGTTTTTCTGATTGTTTATTTGGATAGAGGTATGTTAATCAATACACTGCATAGTGTTTTTCTGATTGTTTATTTGGATAGAGGTATGTTAATCAATACACTGCATAGTGTTTTTCTGATTGTTTATTTGGATAGAGGTATGTTAATCAATACACTGCATAGTGTTTTTCTGATTGTTTATTTGGATAGAGGTATGTTAATCAATACACTGCATAGTGTTTTTCTGATTGTTTATTTGGATAGAGGTATGTTAATCAATACACTGCATAGTGTTTTTCTGATTGTTTATTTGGATAGAGGTATGTTAAGTTGTCTATCTCGCCTTCATTCTTGCTGGATGGGTTCGGATTTAATTGCCCACCTCGGCTCCGACTGCCTCCTCTAAAACCTCGAGAGTTGGTTCCACCGGCTCGAGGCTCCCCTTATATCCCACAATGCTAGGCGAGAGTTACCTCAGATCTCGTTTGCCGCTACAGCTTCGAGGTTGGTTGTTTCTACCGGTTCCTGGTGAGTGTTAATTTTTCTGTAAAAATTACTCTTTAAAAACCCCTTTTAAGTTAATATTCTTTCTTAGTTAGTGTAGATTAGAAAACTTTATTCTCGAATTCTAAATTTTTCCGTTTCTTTCCCAAAGAACCTTTGGTTCTTCCATTGGACCCTTAGGCCTTCCCTTCCCTAGTGGAGTGTTTGTGTTTCTTGTAGTTTACTCTAGTTTAGTGTACTTTAAATACTAGTATTACTACTAAATGGGGCTTATTGTTTTTCCTGACAGGGTATAACTTGTGTGTTTGGGTGAGTGTTTGTGTACACCTGTCAGTCAGGAAATGTCTAAAGAAGCAAAGGTCTCGATTCAAGAAGTGTGATGCTGTCAGAAAATGTCTCTGACAGACGCTCACACTCTTGTGTCTATTGTCTGGGGCCTTAGACCTGCAGGACTCCTGTGCTGTGTGCCATGGCTTCCAGCCCCA
Organism: Protopterus annectens; assembly: GCF_019279795.1. Classification (NCBI taxonomy): domain Eukaryota; kingdom Metazoa; phylum Chordata; order Ceratodontiformes; family Protopteridae; genus Protopterus; species Protopterus annectens. The sequence goes on along the minus strand of NW_025053202.1, from coordinate 1,071 downwards.
GGGTCCTGCAGGAAAGAAAACAAATTAATTCTTAGAGGCTTACTGAAGCCAGAGGATTCCCTGTCAGTTCAACAGGGAAGCCCTCTAAGGCATCGAGGTCTTCGGCTCCGGCTTCTGGAGCCGAGACCTGGTTGCTCAACCTTGCCTTTATCGGCTCCGGCTGGAGCCGATAAGTCTCAGTCCACAGTTTCTGTGGCCTCTGCCCGCCGGAGCCGGTTATTGAGGTTCCGTGTCGGCTCCGACCAGACCTTCGGAGCCGATAACCAGGAAGAGGTCTAGGTCACCATCTCTTGGCTCGCTCATTCGGCCCAGGATCTCCCTGCTGTCTGAACGGGAGCCAAAGGTCTCATTCCTCTAGGTCATCGAGGCTGTCCGATCATGACCTTCAGAGGGTAGGTGGTAGTGTGAGTCGACTACTTAAGTCCGAGGCACTAGCCCAGATGCTTCAGAGCCCGACTCTATCAGTCGATGCCTGCCCCGTCCATCAACTTTTCCTCCTTCACTCTCTTGAGTTCGGAGCCGGGTCGCAGAACCGAGATCAGATTACTTCGAGCCGAGACAATTGTCTTCGCCCATTGCTGCCCGCTTTTCTTTGGAAGAATCTCGGCGCTGACTTCCTCGCCGGCTCGAGGGTGAGTGGCATCGACCCTTGTCCGACCCTCTCCGGGGCTTCGGCGCCAGGTGAGTTCGGCTCACATCGCCTCGAGCCATCACTGTCGGTGCCGAGGGGGGTTCTAGCTCCTCGAGCGGGACCTCTGGCTCTGCCTGACAGGGTGCATTCGAGGTCATGGAGTGTGTTAGAGCCTGGCTCTACTCCACAGTCGGCTCCACCGCCCCTCCCTCTTTGCTGCCTCAGGGTAAGCTTCCACTCCACTCCCTCATCCCGGACCGCAGAGAGCCAGCTCCTCAGGAGCCTCCTGTGGGATTTCATCCTCTTCCAGACCTCCTGATTTGGCAGAAGAGCCCCTCGGAAGAGGAAGTGCAAGAGGAAACACATTGACTCACCTGAGTCTGTCACGGGCCAGACACAGAGATTTGATGATTTGATTTTCCCCGGGGGGGGTTCCCCTT
>NW_025053201.1:2500-10882 GCF_019279795.1 Protopterus annectens | reverse complement strand
ATTAAATATAATACAAAAAATGAAAAAGTGTTTCAGGTTAAAGACAATCAAAGAATACGACATTCAAAATTTTCAGAACAAGAACTTGTGATTACCTTTATAAAAGAGATACTTTTGTGCCTAATATGCCTAATTACCAATTCCTTTAGACCTTCCCATGTTAGTGCGGCTTGGCACTTCCAATGCAATGAGATATAATATTTGATAAATACTATGACAATTAAAATCACCACCTTGAGCTGAGCTTTAGTAATATTATCCAGGAGGGATATGTAATAAAGCAAATTGCCAAGAAAGTGTTGATTTTTTAGGTATCCCATTTTCTCCAGAATAACTTTAAGGGCACACCATAGTCTGTACACAACATTTGCAGCTCCAGAAAATGTGATATATATCGGCTACTTGATCCTTACAAAATGGACACAGAGAAGACGAGTTGGGGTGGATTTTATTAATGATTGCAGGTGTTAAATCACACATTATTGGTGATCATGAGTTAAGTATAAAATAATTTTTTAAAAAGGGATATATTTAATACTTGATTTGAAAGCCTCTTTCATTAGTGCGGAGTTATACCGGGTCCTTATCTGACCAGAATTTAGAAAATACTGGCAAATTGTTAGATCTGATAGAGATTAATAACTTATATACATTTGGAAGTCATTTTTCTTTTTTTAGCAGAAGAAGTTTCCAAATAACCTTGGCAATTTCGATATTTTCTCTAGATAAGTCAGGATGATCATAGTATGGATACAATAGTTCAAAGATTTGTCTAGTTATTAAAGTATATTTATTGGATAAATTGAAGGTTTTCCTGATCTCGGATAACTTCAGATGTTTGACTAAGAAAAAGTCTGCCATGCACTTATCCTTAATAAGGGGAAAATTGTCCAGATTTATCAAGTTACCATTTAGAGTTAAATTGGGATTTAGATGTATTGGTTGGAGGAAATGAATGCCTGCAAAAGTTTTAGCGAAGACAATAGTTTATGAAATCTGATAACGTTATATTTCAGGCCATAAAAAGATTTTATATTTGTCTAGACTAACTTTGCTCAAGAAAGGTAAGGCGGATGGATTGGAATTTAAAGGGATCTAATATAATTGAAATAAAAGTAATACCCAGTTAGGGTGCCAGGCATCTGAGGTATTAATATAGTTTCTGCTATCTTAATAATTCTACTACTTTGAATAATATCATAGTAAAGTTTGAAGTCAGGAAGAAATACCACCCAAATCCTTCTCTCGGCCAGTGCCTTTAAAAAGTTTCAGAATACGAGAATTCTCACCGATTTAGGAGACCAAATAAACTTAGAGAGAAGGTTGAGTGTAATTTATTGAAAAGTATATGAGGAATAATCGAATTAGTCGGGAGTTAAAGAAAATATACAGAATCTGGGAAGGATATTCATTTTTATAATAGTTGCACGTGCATTATAAAGGGAAGCTTAAGTTGAGACCATCTCTTTAAATCATTGCACCTCCTTCCAAAGAGAAGAAATGTTCTCCTGATACGAAATAGATTGATCAGTTGAGAAGGTTACCCCCAGGTAGCGAAGACTTGGAATTAACTGGAATAACATCAGAGGAAAAATTTAGGGATATGGTGATGTGATATTAACTGAAAAATTCTGTGAGATTTGTTTTGTTAACTTTGTAGTTGGCAAATTTAGAGAAGATATTAATGGTTCATGATTTTCTCTAAGTCCGAATTTAGTAAAGAGAGGTGTAAATATTTAGATCATCCGCAAATGCCGAGAAGGATACTAGTTCTAAATAGCTTGGGGATGATCTGATGAGTTTTTTTGTTTAATAAGAAGGAAGAGGCTCTATATATAGATTAAATAATAAAGGAGAGAGAGGGCAACCTTGTCTCTCATTACCATTAATTATGTTAATCCTCTCAGATATACTTCTTTTCATTATTAATATGTAGTGTTGTATAGGCTTTGTGATAAATGGTCTCAATAAATTTTTGTGAACGATGTAGGAAAGTTGAAATGAGAGGTAGAATAGAGGTAAAATTTCATACTCATTCTGTCGAAGGCCTTAGAAGCATCTATTGCTAGAGTGTACAGGGGTACCTAGCTAAAGAGGCAGAAAGTTATCAGCTTAGCTTCTAAAGCTAGAGTATGATCTGAGGTCTGTCTATTTCTAATGTAAAGCCCGATTGTTCTTTAGAGACTATACTAGGTAGCAGTACTTTAAGTCTATTGGCAAAATTTGGGCCAAGATCTTTAAGTCTACATTAATAATGGATATGGGTCTAAAATTTTCGGTTTGGTAGAATCTGCTTTACCTTTAGGGATAAGAATAGTCTTAGATGCATTGAAATGGGATCACTTACACCCTGGTGGAGAATATGATTATAAATCAAATATAAAGCCTGTAGAACTTGTTGGGATATAATTTGTAGAATTCTGCTGTGAATCCATCAGGACCGGGCCTTATTCAATTTGAGGTTATTGATCAATTCAGGACTTTCCTGAGAAGTAATTTCTTTATCTAACAAGTGAAATTGATCCGATATTTAGTTTTGGAAAGATAATTCTTTAAGGGTATCATATAGCACGTACGGAAAAATCGATAGGGTCATTAGGTGAGCTATAGAGCTCAGTGTAAATTTTTGAAAGATTTTTATAATATCCTGTGTATCATGGTAGAGTTTGTCTTGATAAGAAATTTGAGAGAAAAGCGTGCTTGATAGGGTTTATTCTGATTAATTAAGCACAGCCAAGAACCTAGGCGGGCATTGAGCCCAATCGGAATATTTTGGTACAGCATTTTGGTTTTCGCATGAGCTGATAAATTATCTGCCTGTAGAGATAAATAATCTTCTGCATCTTAACTAACTGCGATTCTATCTACGCTATCATATTTGATCTGCGTGTTTTATTCTCTCCATTCTGATATTTTTCTTGCTCAATTCAGACTCCTTTTATGATATAATTTACTTGAAGTAAGAGAGCTTTATTTATCAGAATGATACTAATTACTCGCCTTCTTTGTGGAGGCCCATAATATATCTATAGGAATATCCTGGTCTTTGATGCTTGTATAAATTGGTTTTAAGTTATCTTGCTATAATCAAAGCAATTCCCTTCTTTTTACTGAAGTAGATTAGAGTTAAGTCTCCACCACAATGGACTATTTCTCACTGTTACACCTCTGGTGATTGTAATCTAGGGAGAGGGATAACTTGAGTGGTCAGATAAATTTCTGTTATCAATATGTAGTTCTATTTGGTAGTTAGCCAGGATCGAAGAAGAAGAAAGAAGAAATCAATTCTGGACCAACTCTTATGACAATTGGAGAAAAAAGTGAAGTTAACTCTATTAGGTGGGTTTTCATGTTGTGATATAAATGGGTCAAGCAAATTGAGAATCTTGCCTTGAGGCTCAGCTATGTAATACTGACACTGACTAGTTTATTATAATTTGTATTACCATTGAACCTATCTGTAGTGGGGTTCTGAGCGAGTTCCAATCTCCTCCTATAATAAAATAGTGGTTGGGGAAGGAGGAGAGAATGTGTAAATAACCATATAGAAATTTTGTTGGTTAACACAAGGAGAGTAGATATTCAAGAATACAATGGGTTTATCAATGTTAGGGACCAACTTGGTAGTAAATAAACACCATCTGGCCAGTCCTTGTCAGATTCACATTTTAATAATATCAAAGGAATTTTTCTTTATTATTATGGCAACCCCAGCACTATTGATTTAACTCCGGGAGTCAATGATCTTTTCACCCACAGGGCCTCCTTTTTAGCACCGTGCTCCCATTGGTAGCTGAGCAAATGTGTTTCCTGAACTAAAATTATATCAGCTTTTTGATTTCTAAAGCACATGCATGAAGAGTCTCCTTTTTTTGATCAGCTGTAATCCCTTAACATTCCAAGAATCACATATAATCATACAGCTACCTATTCAGTGGGGAATAGTAAGTGTGGTATGGAAGTATAAAAAGGAATAAAAAGACATAGGGAAATATATCTCATAACCTGGAAACTTATAAACTTCTATTAGTAGAATATGGGCAAAAACCGCTAAAAAGAAACACCCTACCTGCCTAACAACCGAGCATAAACCCCTCTCCACAGGCCCGGAAGAGGAAGGATTTTTGGGAACTTTGAATTAACTGGCCTAACATGAGTGGTAAATCAAAAAGAACCCCCCCCCCCTCACCTGAGGGAAGTATAGACCCCCAAAGATCCCCTAATCACCCTTAGGTCTAGACAGCGCTTATCCTCCCCATCAGGGTTAGGAATTGAACCCAGCTCGGCATTTAAGAATTTGAACTGTGGAAACAAATAATGCATAAACCATTCCAAAGATAACAATTGCATAAATAAAATGACACATGTTAATAAGACAAAATACTATTTCTCATAAAAAAGGTAATAGAAAACAATCAGCTATGAGAGAAAAATGAGATTAGAACTATAGCCTAATCCAAATGTCTAAAACTGCAACAAGACAATAAAATGTTTTATACTGAAACAGAAACACTTCTCCATAGAGTGTCATGTCACGAGACATACCTTAATTTTATGATCCCATAAATATCCCTTTAGTATAAAAGGGACCATATATGCACTGAGTAACTGATCTCGGGTCAGTTCGAGGTTAATCTAAACTTAATATATTTATTGCTGAGAAAAAGCTAACAAGCTGATAGTGATTTGTAGCTGGAGAAACTGCCCCACCAAAAGACCCTATATAAAGGACCAAGCATCTGTGATCCCTAGCTATAAGATTTACACACATTGAAAAAACATAAACATAAATGAAGCGAGCATTCCCTATATAACATAAAATATATCAAGGCTGAGACCTTAACCAAACCAATCCCCCACTGAGTACCTGTATAACTATTCATATGCACAAATAAACGCAAAAATATAGGAATGCACTAATTTTAGCCTCCAAATATAAATAGGCACACTAAACCCCAAAAGCTTAATGGCGGCCTCCTCACGGAAGTTTTCAGCCTTACAATTTCTACAAAAAAAAAAAATTTTTAACCAAAACTATTAGATGCTAGATCAAAGTTGGATCACAATAATATTATTAGGAAATTATTCTACTGAAATCTTATTATATTAGATGAGAGAGTAAAGTCTGCACAATGGTATTCAAAACATTCCTATAACATAAATACTATAAGAAGACACTTATGACTTTAACTACTTAGGAAAATGCATGAACAATACCTTCTACAATGTATTTAAACTAGTAGGAAACCCAGAGGGACAGATTATTCAATGAGTCAAACAGAGAGAAATGGTCCCCAAACATACAATTTAAGGAGTTGGAAACATTTTCCAAACAAGGAGCTACAAGTTCTGTCTTGTTTGACATATCAACCAGCAGTAACATCTGACACTTATCAATGCTACAGAAAATATTTTAAATTGTATTACAACCTTGTTTCATGCTTCACCTATTTAGCATATAAAGTACATATAAAAACAAGCCACCAACAAATCTTCATCTTAATTAATTGTAGAACTTGCTCAAAGAGTAAAAATAAAAATGAGCACATCTGACATGACATTTCAGAGACCTCAAGCACTACAACTCCTCTGAATACTGATAAGCAATCCTGTACACTGACATTTCTCTAATATTTGGCATGGGACTAGAGACCTACAGCAATGACAACCCCATTATAAGTAAATACATTTGGCGCTTGAGATTAATACATATTAATAAGGTATTAAAAGTGTTAAGCATTTCTTAATGTGGTGTACTACTAAAATAAACTAACATTATACCAATTTAACAGAACAGGAAAACTTCCCATACCAAGACCTCAGGTGACAGTTTTGGTTGACTGCCTATACACTTTGTATATAATATTTATGAAAACAGCTTGCATATACTACTACATTAGCGCAAAGAGTAAAAAAAATAAATAAATAAAAATGAGACATCTGTGCTTGGTATTTCAGAGACCTCTAGCACTACAGCCACTCTTATTACTAATGTGTAATCTTGCACACTCACATTGTTCCAACATTTGTCAAAGTACCAAAGCACTATACAGTTGTAACTCCACTATAGTCTAAACCAATGCCTAATAATTAAAGATTTACAACTAATTAAAAAGTTAAACATTACTTAATGAAGTATACTACTAAAGTAAGCTAACACTATATACATTTTACAAAACAGGAATACTTGCCATATCAAAATCAATAAACATATAAAAGAAAGTCCCAAACAGCGACCAGGAAAATGTGAACCATAACTTTAAATCTCTGTAATACAGTCAAAGTCCAGCAGTAATCCAAGTTCGAAGACCGGTTGGAAGCCATTAAAAAACAAAAGAGAAACAGCCTTAACAGACTGCATGTAGCTTTAAGCTTTCACTATTATTTAAAAGGGCAACATCCACTCTATGGACAGAGTACTGATTTACTCATTTCTGAGCCGGATAAATCGCCACTTTAAGAAATGAAAAAGAAGAAAAACTGCACAGCCAATCAGCGCCTAAGGCGGGCCGCCATGATGTGACACGTTTAGAGAGGAGACTATGAGCCCTTAGCATGATGGGAAATGAAGTTCTCTGTGGCCCATCCACCATGCTGAAGCAGAATAGCCTTCATCCTGGGAGTACAAAAATACACTGTTCTGTTGAAGTAAAACCGGGGAGCATTAAAACACGGATCGAGACACTACCATGCCATGGAACAATACACTCTGAAATCCTCCAGGACACAAAGGTAAGAAATAGAATAGCCCATATCAGTTCAGGACAAACATTAAAAAAAAAAAAAAAAAAAGAAACTTTGGAGAACACTTCTTTAGCTAGCTTTACTATTTTTTACTTCATATTTTGAATCTTTGAAGTTAAATAATAATGTGTTTGGATATTTCATCTGGAATCTGATGCTTTTTGATGAAGGAAACCACAGTAAGGAGATAATTTTCTTTCTTTCCAGTTTGATAGGGGCTGGCAAATCCTGAGAGAAAGTAATTTTAGATTCTCTCAAGTAATAGATTTCTTAGATCTGGCTGAAAGTAAGATTGAGGGCAGCATGCTGGTAGTTTAAGATCTTCACATAAACATTCCTGGGATACTTATTTAATGTATTGTCTGCAACTTGTCTAAGGGCTCTGTGAGCTCTTTCAATTGATATTGAGCAGTTAGAGCAGGATTGTCAGTAAAAAGGAAAAAATCTCAGTGATGCATTCAGGTAGAGAACTGTATGTGAGATAGATTCGGTATTCCTCTTATGATGATGTTATTAGCGTCTGATCTTGCCTCAAGATCTAATATTTTGTCCTGTAAATCCTGAATGATAGAGCAATTGGAGTCACAGCTTTTTGTAATTGATCAATTTTAAGTTCATTGTTTGAGACTTTTAACTCAGTATCAAATTCTGGTTAACAATCTGTCTAGAGAGTCACCGGGAAGGATTTAAATTGTGGAGAAACTTTTGAATAGCCTCTTGGATAGGCTGTAGAGCTATTTTAACTCTTCCATGTTATTAGGGTCGTTTTATTTTTAGAAGTTGTAAGTAGAGTTCACTGAAGATTTAAGACATGTCTTGGTGGATGCTGTTGTTGTTTGCCTGTCCTGGCCCTTTTTGGTATTAACTTCTTTTCAGGAGAAGAGATTGCAGAAAACTTACGCTTTTGTAGTTTGTAAGTCCATCAAATCGAAGCATGAGACATACCAAGAGTATTTAGTTATTTTTTTTCCAAGTAATCCAAGTATTTAAAAGCTGAAATATTTGTTACACAGGTAGAATTTGGTAGCAACAGAGACAAACTGCACACCAGAAGCACATGTATGAGAAACAGCCGGAGGCCCAAACTAATCCAAGGTAATCTTCTATTTTTATGCAAACAGAAGATGCAATCCAAGAAAAATACAAAGATAGAATGATAACCTCCGATCAAAGGTACGTTTTTTTTTCTGGGATAGAGTTGTTTTCTTCACAAAATGTTGGTTAAAGATGTTGATGTTATGCAGAGCTGAGTTCCTACCCTGTTCACAGGACGGTAGCCATCTTGAACTCCCCATGTGTTACAGAATTTGTACTTCAACATATTGTTGTCTGCATGTGAGTATGCATATATACCTATTACGGCCTAGCTGACCTCCATTAGAACTGACCCATCCAACCCTGGCACGTCTGGATCCATAATTGCATACCCATAGTTCCTCCACCCCACCCTTGTTGAATTTACACGCATAACATCCATTATCCACTTGTTATCGCAGCCATGACACACCTTTACACATTGCCCTCTCCAGAGCTCTTGGGGCCCTACAGACATTTTGTCCCACCTTGTGTATTCACATGGTCTCCCGCCATGTATATTTGCACATACGTGCATTTCCTGGGATTATGGAATCCGGCCAT
>NW_025053200.1:0-10859 GCF_019279795.1 Protopterus annectens | reverse complement strand
AACCCCAAGAAAATTGGGGGGGTGAAGGGATAAGGGGGGTATAATTTAATTTTTTTTGTGTACTGTTGACATGCACCAGACATACCATGTAGTAAAGGTTTAGAATGCATTGTTATATGTTCACAGTATGTGTCTTGGTAACAACAGTAACAGCATGTTGGTAATGATGCCCTGCTTCCCTCCTTAAGGTCTAATTGCATGTGCCAATAAGTAGCAGTGTTTGCAGTTTCCCATGTGTAAATGTGGAGTACTCACAGGCATGTATGGCAATACCAGCATGCTGTACGTAGCATCAACCTCACTGTTATAAAGGCTACCATTCCACAGATGTCCACACATCTACTGATCCAGAAGCATGTGAGCTGTTTAATAGGCTACAGTGGCTAGAGACATGACATCCATACCGGGTCACATCACAGGTACAGTGACATGGTGTGGGGGATTTATACAGGGGTCTGGCTGATGTCAAGGGTAGAGGCCAGTTTATAGCATGAGGCCTCACTGTATAGCAGTAATACACTGTCACATTACAGAACGAGAATATGCACATACATACACAGAAATGCACAGTAACATGCCCACACTCACGGGGTCAACAACACTATAACGCACACTAAATAGTGTTGAGGTGAGGACCCCTGCCTATGTGGTAATCACCTTCACAGTACTGTGCACCCACATGATGCAGCACAGAGAATGAACATGTACAGGTAGCCAGTAAGGCTGAGACCGAGGGCATCAACAGGGTAGTAGACTGCATCACCATGAGGGGTTATTGATCCTGTCTGTTCTGTATGGTAGCATACACCCTCACTCCATGAACCAGACAGCCATACATACATACACATGCACACACTGTGGAGTCCACAAATGTCATTCACATACAGATAGCTGACATGGGGGATACACCCCCCCCCTGCCTATGTCTTGCTTTCTACACTGCAGTATGTACAGATCTCTACAACAGTGTACAGGGGGGGTAACAATTGGGGTGTATTCCCCCCCATGTGGCATATATGGTCACACAAGCAAACACACATGGCAGTACTGTGAATCATACACCTGCTATAGATGATAGCGGATAAAAGGGGTTATGTGACTGATGCTACCCAATTGTGCTTATATGCACGGGGGGAAAGGGGTTACAGGTGTCAAGTGAATTACAGTCAGTCACCCTGACCGCTGTGGTTGTATGTCTTCACCTTCAAGTAACAGTAACAACACTGTTTGCACATGTTTAAGGTAACTTGGAACACCTGTGAGCTGTCTTCAGCAAACATCCATCTGCAAAGGTGGACCACCACTTTATGTACACACATCCATCCATACCTGATGTACATCCCACCTATGTCAGTATTTCACCATATACAGGTGTCAATGATGGGGCTGCATTGCAACTGCATGTTTGTTTGACACAGATAACTGCAAACATCAGCTACTGCCCTGCATGGATGAATGCCCCCCATGTACATTTTGTTGGTCCTACATTCCTGTCATGTAGCCATGTTTGTATGCATTGCAATTGGTGGACATGTGTGATGACATACATGACACATGGACTGTTGTATGATATGATAGTTGTCATGGGTAACTAGTACAGAGGGAATGTTCCCCAGTCAACATTGCTACCTTATGTACTGTTAGCATTCAACAGCCATGGACCTACCTTCCATGTGCATGGGGATTGCTGTAGCCACTTGTCTGCAGGGAAACAAAAACAGCCATATGTGTTTTGTGTGTGTGTGTGTGTGTGTGTGTGTGTGTGTGTGTGTGTGTTTTTGTACATATCCACGGCAATTACATTTTTCATATCCAAACATGAGTGTTTTTGGTGTACAGCAACATTTTTTAAGCTGTTAAGACCCAGGGCCGCTGTTATGTGTAGAGCTGACCTGGTTATGAACAGTGGTATCTTTGCATTGCATAACACATGATTGAACCCTGTCAGTACATGTGGAGTCTGGACAGTTGCTGTAGACCTATGTACAGTCCACTGGTCATGAGTAACATGGTGTAGTAGTAATGTATGGATGTGTCTTGCTGGTCCAAGGACAAGGTAAAGTCTGAGGGCTACATGTAGAATGGGGATTTACCACTGTGATCTGCACCTGAGAAACTGTGATGGCTCTTTAGGGTGGGCAGTACATGTGAGTGGCCTTCATGTACATGGGGGCATAACACCTGGGGGCCGTTATGGCCCATGTCTGTATCTGAGGTATACGGGGTAGTGCTATTGTGCACAACTTTTCATATGCCAGGTGTTCCTCACTGCAAAGATGTCATATTCCCATTTTGGATCTGGATTGTCAGCTGTGATTAAATGCCACATCCAGCACTAAACCTGTCAGATATATGTACAGCATGGCTAAAAACAAAAACCCCTGTGCCCTTGTTTTAGAATGTGCATACAAGACAGCCCTTCGCTACTATGTGTGAGCATGCCCAGTACCGTTAGATAAAAGGATTCCAAAGGAGGGTGCTACAAATGTGTGAGCATGCCCAGTGACCCCTTTGTGTCGGTTATGCCTCTTTTATGGGCATGACCATTGAAATCCTGTATAGTGATAGTGGTCATCCAGGCAACAGATGTCCATACCCCCCCCAATGGATTCCTACATTGAACACACTGGTTGACTGTCTTGAAGGTGTACTGTCTTGGGCTGATCTATGTAGTGTTGTAATGTTCCCTAGATAGGCAGTTGTCCCCCACACCACTGTGTGTTTTTCTCCCTACCTTGGGACAGTAATATGCTTTTAGACTGCTCACTCCATACATTCCCTATCGGCCCTTTTCCTTTTCTGATGATGTCACCACCTAGAAGTATGCCTCTGGGAGTGCTGTGTTCCAGTAATCTCAGTAGCATGTTCTGTAACGTAATGCTTTTTTAAGGTAGTTAGGTGTATGTCGACTCCCAGCCCTGGGTGTGTGTGTGTTGTGTTTCCAGCTGCTTTGGGGACAGAGTAATGCTTTTAGACTGCTCACTCCCATACATTCCCTATCCCTTTGCCTTTCTTGATGTCATCCACCTAAGATGCCTCTGGGAGTGCTGTGTTCCAGTAATCTCGGCAGTGCATTCTGTAACTTTTAATGCTGTAGTGTGATAAGGTAGAGTGTATGTTACCCACCCTGCCAAGTGTGTGTTGTGTTTTCCAGCTGCCTGGGGACAGAGTAATGCTTTTAGACTGCTCACTCCATACATTCCCTACGCGTCTTTGCCTTTGCTGATGATGTCATCCACCTAGAAGTATGCCTCTGGGAGTGCTGTGTCCAGTAATTTTAGAAATTCTGTAATTGCTGTGGGATAAGGTAGTTAGGTGTATTTTGATAAGTGTGCAGTTGTGTGTTTTGTTTGGTGCCTGTGTGTTTCCAGCTGCCTGGGGACAGAGTAATGTTTTAGACTGCTCACTCTCCATACATTCCCTATCAGCCTTTGCCTTTGCTGATGATGTCACCCACCTAGAAGTATGCCTCTGGGAGTGCTGTTTCCAGTAACCCGTGGGCATTCTGTAACTTTTAATGTGTGTGATAGGTATTTAGTTCTTTTTCAATCCCAGCCTGTGTGTGTGTGTTTCCAGCTGCCTGGGGACAGAATAATGTTTTAGACAGCTCACTCCCCCCCTACCCTTTTCCCTTTCGGGTGATGTCACCCCCCCAGAAGTATGCCCCTGGGGGTGCTGTGATGCTGAAACTCAGCGTGTTACTGCATAATGCTGTAGTGTGGTAGAATAGACGGGGGGCTCGATTCCAAGGCATGGCAGGTGTGTGTTTTGGCAGTTATACCCTATGTGTTGGTATCTGTGGGTCTAGCTGCAGGATGTGTTCAGTGTGTTTTGTTGCTGACCTATATAGTGTCCACACCCCCATATTCTGCCAAGACACTTTTTCAACACATACATTCGCCAATAGGTCTGGTGAGTAAATGTCAGCAGCCCTACCCTTTCCCTTAATACAGTCTGACCCATGTGAGCAACAAAACACACATGCCTTAATAGTAACAACACTACATGATGCAGGGGGCACATGTAGTTTCCTTTTCATTCCTGTCTAATGCTTTGCTGTCATGTGGTCCGCTGTTGTGATATAAATGCAATATCTACATATGTTGATATGTATTGTGTGTTTTTTTTTATATATATATATATATATATATGTATATATATATATATATATATATATATATATATATATATATATATATATATGATATATGTAGATATAGAAAGATAGACATAGATATATAAATATATGTCTGGGGACATCAGCACTATTGAATGTTTGTGCCGGATGATCTGAAATGATAACCTGGATGTATGTATACTGCCATGGCAGTGGTAATGCACATCCTTTTGTTGCAGGGTCCCAGGTTGTAGTCTTTAGACACCGTTATTTTGTTGCTGGGAAGACCATGGGACATAAAATATGGTGATAGTAAGGCACCTTTACCAGTTGTGATGGATCTGAGCGACACTAAGCAGTGGTTATTAATTTGGGGGTTTCGTATGGGTCATATAACTATTCATTAGAAGACTATACTATGCAGATGAGGTTGACAATAGTGTATCCCATTTACCCCCAGGGTGTGAGGGATCCCTGGATTTATGTGTGTAGATACCCGGTGCAGGGCTTGAATATAGTTGACAGCATGGGGGGGGGGTCAGGCATACGCAATTGCAGAACTGTCCCTTTGGAGTGCTCCTGCCTTAGCACCCTAAGCTGGGGGTGTGTTTTTGCCTGGTGACATTGGGGGGGACAAAAGCAGTAGGGGGTAGTCAGGGTGAACAGGCTGCACAAACAGGTGATGATCAGCACAATCAGAAGATTACATGGCCAGCCCACACCTGAACAGTACGGTAATGTGAGCAAGCAGCATACACACAGGTTTTTTTGCACTCTACACCACCGGGGTATACCTGGGGACATTTCACAACACAGTACAACCAAATGAGAAGGGCTGCAGCAGGCAACATAGACCAACATGTGTAGGAAGCTGAGGGCAGTGAGGATGTGTATGCTGTTGAACAACCCTTACTGGGGTGACATAAGACTTTATAGACCCAGGGTGACTTACCAGGGCTACATGAGCTGGGGATGGTGGAGCACTATGGGGTGGACAGAGACCTCCTACAGGCTTGTTGACCTGTGCCTGCCACACCTGACACATCAAACAGGCCAGGGAAACCCATCACAGTGGTTTTAGGTTGGCCTAGGTATACTAGCCACAGGTACCCCACAGCACAACTGGGGATATCAGGGGGATCTCACAGGCATCTGCATCCAGAGTATTGCACCAGTTCACAGACGCCATGTCAACACATGCTAGTGAGCTACATGTCCTCAACACACGTGATTAGTAGACCAGCAATATGCATCTTTCAACCACATGGCTGACTACCCTGGGGTACTGGGTGCTATAGCCTGCACAAAACATCAAAGCACCACCGGTGGGTAGGGCCTACATTCACTGCAGGGCATACCCTCCAACAGCTGGGCCCATATGCATGGCCAGGGCATTAGATTGAATGTGTGTGCTGTCTGCCCTGGAAGCTATGATGATTCTGATATATGGTTCTGACACAGCTGTACCACACCTTTAATATGGACACCCCCTACAGTCCTAGTGGGGATGCTGGGTAACCACGGGTGTCATGGCTGATGACACCCATCAGCAATGCACACACACCTGAACACTCACCCATAATGAGGCAGCACAGGCAAGACATATAATTGAGCATGTGTTTGGGATGCTCAGGTCACGGTTCCTGGACACATCGGGGGGTGCAGTATTCACTAGCTACATGCACAAAAATTGTTATGGTTTTGTTTGCTAACAATCTGATCCTGCAGTAACAGTTGTAGCAGGAACAGCATGGGGCAGGGCCTCACAGCCCAACACCACTGCCAAGGTCTGTACAGGCACTGTATGACTTGAAGGAACTACCTGAGTAGGGCACAGTCTGAAGGGCCATGCACAGTATGACCTGCCCTTGGCAAAGAGGCAACACAAGGCATATGCACTGACACAGTAGGTACCCAGGGATTTCACCCCCTGACCGCCCCGTACAATGGATGCCAAACATGACACTACCTGTGCTCGGCCATGTATAGGAGGTGCACTGTGTGCATGACATAGGCAGCCCTCCAGCACCGTCCTCAGGTCCAGAACACCCCCCGGGGCATTGACCTAACAATTGGCAGTTGTATTAGAATGTGTTTTACCCATTGCTATGGTATGTATGTGAGCATACAAGAGACTTTGGTGGCGAATGTTAGGGCAGCAGACAGTACACGCCATAGTGGCACCATGACATCTGTAGCACAAAAGGGGTCACAATGCTAGCCAGTAGTACACAGGGTGTCCTAACCCACTGCAGATTATGGGCTGAACATCATGTGTGTCCATACAGCCCACACACGCCCATGCAGCTGGACAGGTGGGGGACCAATACAGACAAATGATATACTATGGCCTATGGATATGCCCAATGAATGGCCCCAACCCCCCAGAGACACACACAGACTACAGCAGGCCAGGCAGTTTGATGTAGGTTGTGAAAGCTAGGACGCTCAACACCACTTTGCTGTCAGTTAAAGATGGGATCTGATGACACTGGTATCCCCCCAAACCCAGAAAAGGTAGGTCCACCCCTGACATGGAGTACCTGGCATACCAGTACAGTAGTGGCAGATGTGTACAACTGTCAGCTGTCCCCCCACCCAAAACACATGTGAGAGTCATGTGCCCCCCGTGCTTTTAGGACTGTGGATGCGGTTGGATGTCCCCCCCTATGCAGAATGTAGCAACTGTCAATGCCACATGACCATTAGCTACCCTGCAGACACAGCATGACACCTGTCTTTTAGAACGGGGGGTCGCAACACAGTACTGACTATCTGGACATGGACACATGCATAGTTGACCATACTTGGCATGCTCACACACATGACGGTATGACGGTAATGTCAGTCGACAACATGCAAAAGTCATACTGGGCATGCTCACACACTGAAACACAGGACGGGCAGAAACACCAGTGGTCCGGACATATCTGCCAGTACATTGCTATACTGTTGGATGACTGTGCTGTATGGTGTGTGGTGTCTATTGTCTGTACATATGCCATGGTGTATTGTTAATTCACATGAGCTATGTCCCAGGGTACTGCTCCCAAACAATAGGACTTCTTTGTTTGCAGACAGAACAACGCCTTTGGATAGGAGGGTAAGGCACATTCCAGCAGGTGGGAGCAGTTGTGTGGGGGTTTGCACAGTGTTAAGCACTGCTGACCTCGGGCACCCTTATACCCATTAGACTCCACATTTCTTTGACAGTGCACTACTGGCATACTGGTAGAAAAAAGCTTACACCCCGCCGCCGACATTTGTGCTTACATTTGTCACTCACCTGGGTTTTGAAATTTTGTGATTTTATTACATTGGACTACATACTACAGTATCGGGTTTTCTAACCATTTGGCGATGGGGCTTTCCCTGTAGGACTCGGGCCTGTCCAGTGACATAATCATATTATAGGGGCCCATAAAATCTGCTCCCATCTGCCTGATACAGGGAAACCCATACTCTGCAATGCTGACATGTGAATGTTATTTTTTAAACCCAGCTGTCCCCGGTCATGCTACCCATACCTATGTTTTTCCACCTTTCAGATTTCAAGGAGACTGTAGGAGTAACACCTTTCCCACTTTGCATGGGACAGTCCCTCATTAGGCATATGTCATGTGACAATACTCTAGCCATTGCAACTGTCCTGATTAGGGACATTCTCAATTCTGTTTGGGGTTTTGTTACAGGTCTTGTATACCTGACACATATGTTATATGAAGTAGCATAAGCAACTTACTGTTTAGACTACGCTTTGATTTTGCTGATATGTATATTTCTGTACTATGCATGGCTGTAGGTATGTTCTGCCCTGGTACCCTGACATTTCTACAGAGCAGGTCCCCCTTTGGCCATTCAGAATGGTGGGCCCTATAGATCCTATATGTAGAGCTATCACATGTGTCAAGGCAACACATACCCACAGCCAGTAGTAAACTGACTACTTAAAGGGTTTTCAAGTTAAGGTTATTCTTGTAGCATTATAATTGCTAATACTGTTTCCTATTACATGTAGCTGTTTCTGATACAACAAATTAATTTCTGACACCACTACACAAATATATGGCCTTTTCCCCAAATCACAGGCCATGTGCCATAACATTCATTTTGCAGGACACAACTGCCCAAGGGGGTGTCCTCAAAGGTGGGGGGGAAAACCTCATCTATTATGCTATCATCTACCTTGGGGGAAAATTATGCACTTTCCATCACTAGCAGACCTCACATACCAATGTGGGAGAATGAACACTGTATCAGGAACACTGCATAACACCCTGTGGGACACATTTAGATGATTGGTTCTATTAACCAGACACATTGACAGTCACAGAGCATATGTATTCATTCATGTTTGTCGAGGTACATGCTGTTTATGACTCATACATGTTGTCATCTGTCATTACCTGCATTCCGCCACCTGTCCGCCTAATATCACTAGTTCTGGAAGTGTTTAGTTGGACTTTGCTATATTCTGATTCATAACTATGGACGTCCATGCTAATCAGGTACACAGCACTGATTTGGTCTCTATGTATTCCCCCAATGGTTTACAGACTATCCGGTAGATGTGCTCTTCAGGTTTGGGAGGTATAGGTCTGCTATGCCCACATAGGAATATTAATGACTTCCAGGGGGGCCTACTACATCTCTGCCAACCAGCACCTGCACACTTAAGCCCATTATTGCATACCCAGGGTTTCACCTACCGGGCACCCTCTACAGCACTCATGAGAATACTTACTGTGAGCACAGCGGGGGTATGAGCACACCCTAAAATTGCCCACTCCCATCCGGGACACATGTCATACGCTTTGTCAACCCATGTTTTTTACACTT
Organism: Protopterus annectens; assembly: GCF_019279795.1. Classification (NCBI taxonomy): domain Eukaryota; kingdom Metazoa; phylum Chordata; order Ceratodontiformes; family Protopteridae; genus Protopterus; species Protopterus annectens. The sequence goes on along the minus strand of NW_025053200.1, from coordinate 1,903 downwards.
GCACAACCTACTGTTCCATGTACAGCTACATCCTGCTTGCCAATCACTACAGGTTGCCTGTATAGTGAATTTTTGGTGTCCAGCAAGGGACCCCGTTATCCATGTTTAAAGTGTAGACCTTGCAGATTTCTCCCACTGTTACTTTCCTGCTGGTGGTTTGGAAACAGGGGAAATTTTCCTTTATTGCGTGTCTGTATGTCTGACCGGCCTAGCTGGGCGGTGTAGGAGGTAAATCGTTTATTTATTGGACCTCCCAGTAACATATGCCCGGTCTGAACATATTTATTTATTTATTTTTTATTTTACATTTGTTGACCGGGCTGGTCTAGCTGGATACATGTCCATTTTCAGTAGAGGCCCGGGGAGAAAAGCTCCACATAGAGATACATAATAGTACAATTACATAAAAGAAGTTATACAGTGTTAAGAAAAAATATTTAGGAAATGTAAAATAGTACAGTCAAAATGAAAATTTTTTTTTTTTTTGGTATTCCAGTTCATAGGTTACAGTGATAATTTATGCATAAAAAGCTTATAATTAGTGTAATAAAAGATTGTAAATATTTCAAAGAAACATGAAGGAAGGGAGGGGAAAGAGTTAGGGGAAAGAAATTAGCCAGGGTTAGTGCAGGTGCATAGCCAGTGATTATTGAGATGTGATTTTAGATGTTTTTAAAAGTAGGAGAGAAGTCTGAGCTGTGATTTGGAAGTTTATTCCAAAATTTTTCCTACAGAGTTTGAGAACAAGGAGTCACCTGCTGAGTTGTTTGATTTAGTAGTGTTAATCAGTAGTTTGTTTGAGGAACAAATTTTGAGGTTGTTATATGGTGTGAAAAGGAGGGGTATAGGAGTGTTGCTAGGTTGATACAGGGTCTTGGGGATAAAGTGTTGGTAAGATTGAAGCTGGTTAGGAGTTCAAGCCAGTTTAAGTGTTTAAGATTTGCAGTGGTGGGTTCTGAAAGGGGGCCTGTTGCAAATCTAGCAATTTTTGTAGGAAGTTGCTAGTTTCTTGAGGTTGTTTTTGGAGATATTAGTATATATGGGAGCAGCACAGAGTAGAGTGGATAAAAGGTGAGTTATATGGCAGACCTAGCTTCTGGAGAAAGATAGTTTTGATATAGAGGGATCCTAGTTTTTATTAATAAATTTTATTGTATTGTTTATTTTGTCTTGAAGTTTATTTTGTCAATTGTTATACCTAGTAATTTATGGGGTTTAGGTGAGATAATACCATTATTTAAAATTTATTTGTACAGGGGAAAACTTTGGGTTGGGGTGAAAAGTAGCAATTTAGTTTTTGGGATTTAGAAGAAGGCAACGGTAGGAGAACCATTGTTCAACAGTGTTAAAGGCTTTTGAGTAATTGACTGAAGTTGGTTGGTGAGGAGGCAGAGCAGATTAATGTAGAGTCATCTGCATGAATGCAGGTGGAGTATGGGATTTCAGATTGCAGGTCATTTATGAAGATAGAAAATAAAAGTGGGCCTAAAATAGAGCCCTGTGGGAAGGGGGGAGAGGGGTTGGATAGTTCATTTTGCCAAATCCTGCTGACGATTGCCAAGGTAAGATGTAAACCATTTTAAAGATAGAGAATCCAAGGAGAGAGACTTAAGGGTGTGGAGAAGAAGTTGATGGTTGACCATATCAAAAGCTTTGGATAGGTCAATGAAAACTGGATGATAGTCATTGTTATTACGGTTGTTGTTGATACAGTTTGTGAATGATAGTAGGGCAGTGGTAGTACTATGAAAAGGGTTGCCAGTTGGCAAAGTAGGTTATTTTAAGAAGGTGACTGAGTATCTGCTTGTGAATGCATTTTTCCAAAATTTTAGCTATAGGGGGTAGGAAAGCTATGGGACATAGTTGGAGAAAGGTTCCCCAAAAAATTTGGAAAATTCCACCC
>NW_025053199.1:0-10380 GCF_019279795.1 Protopterus annectens | reverse complement strand
TGTACATGTTGGTACAGTGCATTGGTGTATGATTCGGCAGTCATGCAGCTATTTTCCATTGGCATGGGTGCTGTGAAGTTAGCCACCTCTGTTTCTAACAGCCCAAAGTCAGATTTGGAGAAGTTTTTCAAGGTGGTTACCTTTGTGGGGGGTGTGGGTGAGACGTGGATTTTCATGGAGATTAGTTTATGGTTGGATCTGACCAGGGAGGCATTGACTATTGTTGCAGATCAACGGTCGCCTATGTTAGTAATAACCAGGTCAAGGATGCTGCTTCCTCTAGTGGGGGTCAGAATGAGCTGGTCCAGGGCATTGGAACTGATGAATTCCAGGAAGCGTTGGGCCAGTGTATTGGTGCTTGAATAGTTTTCCCAGTTGATGAAGGTGTAGTTGAAGTCTCCTAGTATGAAAGTGTTGGGCTGGACCTTGACAGATTCCAGAGTGCTTGGAAACATGGGGTGAGAGTCTAGGGACATTTTTGGGGACCTATAGCAGGCTATGACCTGGATCGCCATCTTACCCAATGTTAGTTTTACCTGAAATATCTCAGATGCATTATGCTGGGCTACTAGTCTGGAGGCATGCATATCCTTTATAGACAGAACCCACTCGGTGAGAGTTGCAGACTCTAGGTCCGACTCTATACTGATTACAAGTGGCATCCCCCAGGGCTCAGCCCTAGGACCCCTCCTGTTTGGTATATACTTCTCAGAGGTAGAGGCAAGCACAGAAGGACTCTGGCTGACCAAGTTCGCAGACAACTGCAAACTAGGGGCCATAATTGATTCTCCAGCTGATACAGACACCCTCCAGAAGGGTCTCACTGAGACAGATACCTGGTGTCAAAATCATGGCCTCAAGCTGAATGCCAAAAAGTGCATAGTCATCCCCTTTGGAAAAAACAAAGTACCTGATAACTACCACATAGCTGGTAGTCCCCTAAATACAAAAAAGTAATAAGGGATCTGGGGACCCAAGTAGATAGCAATCTCTCATTTTATAATCATATTGCCAAGGTGGTTAGAAAATCCTTCTATGTGGCCCACCTAATCTCAAAAGGGTTCGCATCCAGAACAAAGGAGGTTATTGTGCCTCTCTACTCATCACTTATTAGACCCATTATAAAATACAATGCCTCATTTGGGATGTACCTTACAAGACACATGCAACAGCTGGAAAGACCAGAAAAGTACCTCACTAAGAGGATTACTGGCCTCAAACAGATGACCTATGCAGCCCAACTAAAGAAACTCCAGCTGTACGCGGTTGCATACCGCTTACCCAGATCTCTGCTTGACATACAAGGCCATGTCCAACCCAGAATTGATGGATATGTTCCTCCTAAAAAAAAAAACAAATCCCTGAGAGCCACACACTCTAGCGATATAAACCTTACCACAAAGATAAATAGGACGTGCTGGAGGGATAGTTTCCTGACCCAGAGGCTCCCCATGCTTTGGAACAAGATTCCAATATGCATCAGGCAGAGCCCCTCACTAGCACTCTTCAAAAGAAACCTTGACGGGTAGATGGGAAACAGAAAATTTACCCCGGGGATCACTGCAGTGGCTCTGCTGGACAGAGGCGCAGGGAACTAATGGCTCTGCTGGTCAGAGGCACAGGGAACTAATCTAAGGGGGTGGTGAAAGTCAACACACTCTGGCTAGGCTTATAAATGCCCTTAGGCAGATAGCCTAGTACTTACCTATGAACATATGAACCAATTAATATGGAGTCACCACCACCTTTGGAGCTTCGGTCCATGTTTCAGGGCCGAAAGGTGTGGAATTAGTTATAGCCTGGTAGCACAGGGGTGTTTTCTGCCTCTTTAAACCAGGTCTCCATTACAGCACAAAAGTCGATGTTCTCCATTTTGAGGAGTGCTTCAAGTGAGTGCATCTTGAGATATTGACTTCTAGTGCTCAGCAGCATGATCCTCAGATTGCATTTATTTATAGCTGTTATGGTGGTAATTTCATCTTTGAAACACTGCCTAAAAAAGGTACTATACGGGCGGCAAGAGCATTAGCCAGTACCCAGAAACACAGGGGTGACAGATGCAGGCCATCTCTGGCAAAGCATTGGGGTCTAGCAATCATGTCATCCCAAGCAGATAGATACTGGATCCCCTTAGAATGACACCAGAAACAGCCAATTGTTGAAGTCAATCATTTTTTGTTTGTACTGCGGTATCATTCTGGGTGATGGTAGGATACTGCTCAGGGCTGGGGTCATACCTGCCTGGGCCACATAATCAGAGAGCTCCACCATGTCTCTTTTCTTGTAATCCAGGGAGGTGCATCTCAGGTCATTCACACCCACATGGACAATGACAGAGTCATACATATACTTTTGTGGAGTGACCTGAGTGCATGTGTTATGTGTGGGATTCTGGCACCTGATAGAGATCTGACTGTTACCTTCTCCTTATTCAACCTAGTGAGTGGGATATCTGTGTGCCTCACTATTGAGTCACCTATGATTAGTGTATTGGGCAAGGTGTTTAGCCTTAGGGGCTTAGGTTGAGGGGCACACTGTGGGGGTGAGCTATTTGTCCTGTGGTTTGTACTGTGTTGTGGTGGTCGAGTGTGTTTTTGTCTTGGAGGGATCTGCTGTTTGGATAAATTTATATTGAGAGCCTCCACAAAAGTGGGTGTGCCGTTTGTGTTTTTATGTGAGAGCTGTGAAGATGGGTGCTCTGGAGGACTATGTCTTCCATGTGGTGCAGTGCAGGTGTTGACATTGTCCTCTTGACCAGCTAGTCCAGTCTTGGCTGGAGTGTGCATAGCTTCTTTTATTTGGTGATATAAGTGCATCTCTCACAAGTCTGAGTGGTGGGAGGTAAGAGGTGAGGGTTGTTTGTGTATATGAGGCAGTTGCTACACTGTCTCAGAATGCCCAAGTGCACCAGGTTACTAGGAGAAACCACAGGGAAATGTCCTTTAATCATGCCAGAAGGGGTGGTTGTAACTACTAAGTACTGGAGGTATTTCCGTGAAGAATGACTAGTGCTGATGGCACTTAGGTGTGCTACAATAATTGCTACAAAAACCTGTTGAAGTGCAAAGCAATTAAGCTATTTGAAGTGCAAGAGAGAGAGAGAGAGAAAGAACTAGCAAGATCTAAGGGAAAAACTGAAAAGCAGACTTTGTGGCACCAGTAATAGTTTACCTCAGCACAGCACCACTGCGTGGAGCTTAAACAAGCGCAAACTCACGCAAACGCAGGCTTTTAAATCTGAAAGTTGAAAGGGATGGTAAAAACTGCCCAAATGGCCAATAAACTACATTTTCTGGGCCAGAAACCACTCCTCTTATGGAAAATCGGCTACCTAGTGCTTAACAGTCCCACTGATAAGCTAAAAGGCTTCCCTCCAACACAGAAAGGCTTGAGGGGGCCTCAGAAGTTTACAAACAGTCCTGGATACAGCAAATCTGTATCTGGACTAGACTAGTTATAGGAATGGCAAGAAACAAGCTTAGTACTTTTTTTGTTTTGTTTTTACAGAAGAGTGGCTAAAACAGCAGTAAAAACAATTTGAATGCAGTGCAAGCCAGCACACTTGAGTGTGTAGCAATATTAAACCAAATACAGTTTAAATAAATGCAATTAAATTTAAAAAAATACTAAAAACAAGTGCAGAAATCAGTAAATTAGGAAAAAAATCAAAATGGAGGTACTTAGAGTATCAGAAAACAATGCCAGCAAATATATAAATAATTCAGTCAAGGAAAAATTAAGAAGTCTGAACAGTTAAAAAGTGCCAAAAATATACTTATCAGCTCTATATTTCCAGACTGTTTGAGAAACACGTGTAGTCGGATCAGAAGGAGATTCTAGTAATGGTATGCAGGACTTTATGGAGAGAATGTTTTGCTAAGGGTTTTTTCTACAACACTGTAGGCCACAAGAATCTTCTTAAATGTAAAGTAACTCATCTGGAGCACAAGTGCTAAGACCAAAGCTTAAAATGCTTAGAATAACAGCTAAATTTAATTAGGCTACTAACAAGCAGTATTAAATGTAGCAGAATAGAAGCACTTGAACATTTAAGAGCACACAGCAAAAATAAGGTAATAAAGTATGAAGAACGCAATTACAGTAAAAGCAGATGAATAAAGTGTACATTTTTTTTAAGTACAGTGGGAGGAAACAGAGGTGTTCAAAGTAAAAAAAGCAAGGGGGGTAGTCCTGCCCAATAATCTCACTGCACTATGTTGAGTAATCAAATGAGAATGGACTGGGAGCAGTGACCAAGATCAGATCTACAGCAGGGGTGGGCAAATCCAAAGCCACCAAGCTTAAGACTACAAGAACACTTGAGAGAGAGAGGGTGGGAAAAACAGTGCAGACAAGAACAAAGAACAGAAGCAATACAGCACATATATAAATAATAAAGCAAACATATAAATACAGCACAGTGCAAACTGAGTTGCAAAAAGTGTACTTATCAGTTTGGAATATCAGATGAGAAAAGATTCCAGCTCTGCTCATAGTCAGGAGAATTTAGGTCTCTGCTATATCAGCTGTGCAAAAATTTACAGAAATGCAGTTTGTAATGGAAGTACAACACAGAAAACACATCTCAGGCAATGACTAACAGTTAAGATGGGCTGGCTCAACAACCCCCACCTGAAACTAGCTTCTGAACTACCCTGTAAAACAAAGTGCAAACAAGAATAAAGGACAGAAACAATACAGCAAGTAGATAAACAATAAAATAAATATAGCACAGTGCAAACTGAGTTGCAAAAATTGTACTTACCAGTTTAGACTATCAGTTGGAATGATAGAAAGGATTACGTTATGAAAAAGTGAAAGGACAATGGATTTTTTATGTGGTCCTTACCCATAATAACACACTGAAAGAGACTGTGATGTGGAAATGGGAGGATGTTTTAAGTATGTAAGGAATAGTTTTAAACAATAGGATGAAGATCTCTTGTGGTGTTACGGGATGAACATACAGAGGTACTGGCTGTGTCAAGAAGAAGTGAAAACAAGAAAGGGGTAGTATTTTTTCTCCCAAGTACAAAGTGCATGTTTGTGAATTATCTGCCTGGTTCTCACAGTCCCCGGGTGCAGGTTTCACTCCTGCCCTCTGGGTATGGCTTGTGTGGTGTCTGCATTCTTCTCATGCAGTCTGTAGGTTTCCTAAAGATTCTCCATTTCCTTCTCCCTCTCAAACCTTGTTTGAAATGGTTCTATAAACTGCTTGTTTGTGTTCCCGTTCTTTTGTCTTGTGACTGTAAAGGGTCAAAGTGTACCTGTTCCCTTACCTGGTTAACAAGTAAGAGAAGGAGTCTACTTCAGTTTATCGAAGTTACAAAACTTCAAAACCCATATGGCCGAGACCATACGATCGAAGTTTTGGAACTTCAACAGTAAAATAAAAAACACTGAAACTGAACAAAAAAATGTTACCTTTATGTTTTGCAGGGGAGCAAGCCCCCCCCCCCCCAGCTAATTAAATATACCAACTCTGAGATCGCACTACAGTGAGGAAAATGGTAACTTTTGAGTTCCGTGCTGTACAACAATCTCAATACAAAGTGTTCGAAGTTTCAAAACTTCAAACATATGCTCGCGGCTATATGGGTTTCGAAGTTTTGAAACTTTGATGAAGTAGACCCAAGAAAAGATATCTTGGTATAACAGTTCATTATAGCTATCATAACTTTCAAGAAAAAGACCCCATTTCTTAAGATAGGGCTATACTTACCTACTGAAACTGAGGTTTCATAGTTCGTACCATCACTTCCTTGTGACGTTCCTTGTCTTGCTTTCTTAACATCTGCCACTCCTCTTCTGAGAAAGTGACAGCAACATCCTCAAATGTTTCTGGTACCTGAAAAGGACACACAGTGTGCTTCAACTACTGTTTTAACATGTACAACATAAAGTCTGCAGTTTCTCACCAAGAAACATTTGTATTTCTTACTAGAAGTCTAGTTACTATATTACAAGGGTCTAATTAGCCCTGAATTAGCCAAAATTAAATGCCTTTTTCATAATGACAAGTAAATGACTGATAACTAATTTCACTAGCTCTGACTATGTAATTCTGGCAAACACAAGAAATTTTCTTGAGAGGAATCTAGTAGGGTGGTAAAGAGCAATGGAAGCATGACTGATTCAGGAAGAGAAACCTGGGGCATGTCTAGCAATTGCTCAAAATTTGGCAGAACACTCTCATTTTAGACTGCAAAAATATGCCTGATCCACTGTTGCACTTTGACCTTAGATGGCTCTGATTTCTGGTCTTTCACTGGCTGAACTGTACAGCCAATGAAAGAGAAACTTCTTGACTTGTCAGAATCAAAGTAGACCTACAACAGGGATGTCTAGAATTTAGTACTAAAATGGTCACTTCTAAAAGTCCCCAGTGTTGGCAATGATAGGATACAGTGGTCTTCTTGTTTATAATACACAGATAATGTTTTTTGGCAGAGCCCTTGGACTGTGGATGGAGGTTTTCCTTAAATTTGTTTTTTAGACTCTGGAAGTAATAGCTTTCCCATTAATAGGTGCTGAATTAATAACATGGTGGGGTAAAACATGACCTTCTAGTGATTTTTGGTAGTCTGCAGGTCAGAATGAAAAGCCTAGCAGTTTCTTTGACAGTTTCCCTTAGCAGCAGTCAACTTTAGTGATTTGTTAAGAGAGAAACATTTACTTTCTTGCCTTGCAGTACTTTAGATATATTGCCAGTGTAACTGTCTCTCAGGTGGGTGTTGCTTAACTGTGGAGAACTTATAAGACCTTCCCAGGTCTGTGTGATAGATATAATCTAGAGAACCACATAGGTAGTAATATAAGGTGATTTGTCTGTGTTTGGAGGCCTTTGGTTCCTGTGACTGTGTTGTTTCCTGGAATGTTTACACTGCTGGTGATTTAATACGAGTGAACAGCTTGTGTAAAAGGGAAATACAGCTATGACAGATAAACGTAAAATATAAAGCAGGTATCCACATACAGGTAAGAATGGGATCCCAAGACTGAATGTGAGTATATCTGTGTGCTGTAGTGTGTATATGGGTGTATGGAGTTCCCATGTGTGTGAGAGAGCAGAAGGAGGTTGCTTGTGGATATGTGTGTGTGTGTGTGTGTGTGTGTGTGTGTGTGTGTGTGTGTGTGTGTGTGTGTGTGTGTGTGTGTGTGTGTGTGTGTGTGTGTGCGTGTGTAAGGTGTGGTACCTTTCCTATCATGACAAATGGGTTGTTAGGGAGAACACTAGTGTGGTTAGGTTTGACCGCTCAGTGTTCTATTCAAAGATGTGGTAATGAGCCACTAATGAGGTCTTTTTCATTGCATCTATACCATGTCTCTGAATTAGAATTTCTCTCTGTCATGTTATTTGATCAACCCATATTGGGCAATTAGTGTGGGTGGAGGGAAATTCTCTGAATCCCAGGATTTTTTCCTCCACTTCTGTGCTGCTGCAGATGTTGAAGTGATGTACTGCAGATGCACACTGCATGCCCATGATGAAGCTTTCGCAGTTCATTACTGGAATACAGATTTCTGTTTCTTATTTCTTTTTGTGCTGTCTGTGAATCTGAAGTTGCAGGGATTTGTGACTTAAAGACTTAAGACATCAGGACTGATTGTTTCAGGTGTGTACTCCCAGTGAAAGTAAAATAACAAATAAAACAAAGAAAATGCCCCACAATCAATATCAGACATTCAAGACAATAGTGCGTAATTACCTGCATTTACTTACGGTGGTGGTGCCGCGGTAGCGTTGTCACCTCACAGTAAGACGTTGTCCTGTTCGATTCTCAGCTAGAGCATCTTCTGTGTGGAGACATGCATGAATGGGTGTACCTTCATTGAAGGTTGTGCATCAGGGCTGGCAACGCGGCATGCAAAAATCTACTGCCAATCATTAGCGGACTGGAGTTCCGCTGTGGCGACCCCTAACCGGGAAAAGCCGAAAGACACAACAACATACGAGTCTGCTATTCCTTGATTTGCATTTTTTGTTGTTTTCTTATATTTTAAACATTTGTAATTTTCTGTGTTTGTTTGTGTGTGTGTGTGTGTGTGTGTGTGTGTGTGTGTGTGTGTGTGTGTGTGTGTGTGTGTGTGTGTGTGTGTGTCTGACTTTGGAGAGGGAGGAAGATCTCTGCTGACATATGCAGGTTTTCTTTGTAATAGATGTGTGGTATCGCAAGTTGGCGACAACAGAAATTGAATGAGAATTAGCCTGGACATTACAGGTGAGGCAGACTTCTTTGTGACATTTGTAGTTATAGGGGAGGCAGGCTTCTCGATTTCTTTAACAAGAACCTTATTATCTGCTAGTTTGTATTTCTATTTGATCTTTATGGTAAGTTTCTGTGCTATAGAATTAAGTCTGGTGCATCTTTCTTGATATTTTTGTCCAGTTAGCCTGCACATATTGAATATTAATACACACAAGTTAAAAACACCCCTCTCCCACTGAGTACAGCTAAAATCCAGTGTCCACTCTTTGCACATTTCTTTGGCATTTTTTTCTATTTAGCCTTCTTCAATGCACACCATATTAAGGCTGAATGAAATCAAATGATGCTTTGTTTAGAAATTTGACTTTCTTGCTCTTGCATAATTTTACTTATCACATCTGAAAGTTTTTGTCTTTTTTCTTGCTGGCCAATAAATACAACTGTAGTTCTTTTTCTGTTTCCAACCCACTAGAATCATAAAGCTATTTGAGCTCTAAGAATTCACAATTCTTTTACTCTCTACTGTTATTTACAGCTGCATTAATTTCCTCTCTGTTATCACAAGCTCAATAAACCCTTTGTAGTTTGAAAGTAAAGAAGCCTGATAATTCCAGACAGCAACTTTCCTAATCAGTTGAGCTTTAAAAGCAAGGAAATGTGAAACTCTGTTTTAGTGAAGGAAAACAGGGAAAATCAATGGAAATGAAACAAAATTCCACGGTTTAAAATGTTGTGATATCTTAGCTATTCATTTACAGTTCAGAAAGCACTCCACTAATAATTCTCAAGCATACCATGATTGTTCATAGGTTTCATAGGTAGGTACTAGGCTATTGGCCCTAGGGCCTATATAAGCCTAGCCAAAAAGGTACCCTGGCTTTCGCCACCCAAGAAAATTATTTTCCTGTGCCCCTGTCGAGCAGAGCCACAGAAGTAATCCCCGGGGTGAATTTCCTATTTCCCATCCAATCATCAAGAGTTTTCTTGAAGAGTGCTAATGAGGAACTCTGTTTGACATAGATAGGTAGTCTGTTCCAGAGTATGGAAAGTCTCTGGGACAGGAATCTATCCCTCCAGCATATTCTGTTTATTGTGGTGACAAGGTTTAAGTCCCTACAGCATGTAGCTCAGAGGGATTGGGATTTCTTTAAGTGGAAAATGTCCAACAGCTCTGGGTTTGACATAGCTTTGTATGTTAGGCAGAGATCGCCTCTGAGTAGGCGATATGCGGAGGAGTAAAGCTGGAGTTTTTTGAGATGGTCTGCTTAGGGCATCTGTTTGAGGCCAGTAATCCTCTTTGTGAGGTATTTTTGTGGCCTCTCCAGTTGTTGTAAATGTCTTGTGAGGTACATACCAAAAGGGGCACTGTACTCTATATTGGGTCTAATGAGTGATGAGTAGAGGGGAACAATGACCTCTTTTTTTCCTGGATGAGAAACCTTTTGTGATGAAGCGTGCCATGTAGAAGGATTTCCTGACCACTGTGGCGATGTGATTATCAAAGGAGAGACTACTGTCCACCTGTGTCCCAAGGTCTCTTATTACACTTTTGATGTTAAGTAGACTACTGCCTATGTGGTAGTTCATGGGTACAGAGTTTTTACCAAAGGGGATGACAATGCACTTTTTGGCACTGAGCTTCAGGCCATGGCTTTGACACCAGGCATCTGTCTCAGTGAGGCCCTTTTGTAAGATGGCCACATCGTTAGGAGTTTTGATTATGGCTCCTAGTTTGCAGTCATCTGCAAACTTCATTAGCCAAAGACCTTCTGTGTTAGCCTGTACTTCAAAGAAGTAGATTCAACAGGAGAGGACCTAGGACTGAACCCTGTCATACTCCACTTTTCACTGGTCTGGATTCAGATTTGGAGTCTGCTACTTTCACAGTGTGGGTTCTGTCCGTGAGCCATTTGGCAACCCATCTTGTGATATAGGGATTTATACCTAGTTTAGTGAGTTTATCTATAATTCCAGAGTAGGGGATGGTATCAAAACCCTTGGTGAGATCTAGATAGGCTGTGTGAACCACCTTATCCTCATCTATGGCTTTGGTGACTGCTTCAAGGAAGTGTATCAGGTTTAGGAGACATGATCTGCCTTTTACAAACCTGAACTAGGTGGGGTCCAGAGTTTGGAGATTACCAATGTCTTTCATTATGAGTTGGTGCTT
>NW_025053198.1:7500-9840 GCF_019279795.1 Protopterus annectens | reverse complement strand
TTTTTTCCCCCTTTTCCAAAAAACCCCCAAAGGCGGGACCCTCCACATAACTCAACCAATTACCACACCATAGCTTTATTTTCTCCACTCTACGCAAATACTAGAGAGAGATGCATACACTACACAGGTCTCAGACTACCTCCTTACTAACAAACTCCTTTCCAATACTCACGCTGGCTTCAGACCAAACCATAGCGCCACCACTACCTACTCTCGGCACTTTACTAACACTATCCTTCAACGCAGCCATAACACCATGGCCATATCTCCTATGCTACCTATCTAAAGTATTTGGACATGATCACACACAAACAACTCATCTCTGCTCTCAATAACCTATCCTTCTCTCAATCTAGTCACCAACTGTTTTTCTTGAGTTACCTGTCTGAACGTTGCCAAATAAATCCATTGTATGGCAGAATGACATATCTCCCCAACTACCTGTCTCCATAGGGGTTCCCCAAGGATCCATCTTTGGACTCCTACTCTTCTCTGTTTTCACCACAACCAGCCTCTACCACCTGCAAACATGGCACACTAGCCAGCACAATAATGCATGTAGATGACTCAACCATCATCTGCTCATCCCATCCTACCCAAACTGCGAAAGTCACACAGGAAGCCTTTTCCTCTATTTAAACTTGGTTATCCCATCCACAATTAATACTCACCCCAAACAAAACTAAACTACTCATCTTACAACCCTGCCCTATTTGAATCCTAGACTGCTTCCATCCTTTAACAAACTACAAGTTCAGACTAGCCAAATTAATAACACATCCAGTGACTCTCTCTTTGCAAACTGCAAGTAGATCCTGGAACTTTCTTCCAGCTGATATTACCTTACTTTCCACCTTATGTCAATTTAAAAATAGACTCAAACAACATTTGTCACTTAACTAGCTATGTCACTGTGTCAAGGTTGGCTAACTGTCTCTCTATAATGTGTAAAAATCTGTTAACAACTTACTGTGTAATTTCATTTAATCCTGATTTACACTCTGGATTAACTCTAACCTGTGTAATTTACTTGCTTACTTCTATGTAATCTTTCGTGTAAATAGTCTGTTTGTAATATGTAATGCTGCTATAATGCTGTATCTGCTTACCCTTGGAACATTGCTGCCAGGGCCTACACTGAAAATGGACATGCATCAGGTCAGACTATCCCGGTCAAAAAATGTAAAATAAATAAAAATAAATGTCCCATCCCTCCATGACTCTATCTTCGAACCCTATTGCACCACCACACAACTAAGATACAGCAACAAAAATCAATTTCATATTACTAAAGCCAATAACTCTGCTGGTGAAGCACTATTCTCTTGCACCATTGCCAAATTATGGAACTCCCTCCCACCCACAACTACCTCAGTACCATCATGCGCCCACTTTAAAACTTTACTAAAAGTGCACCTAAAAACATGCTGCCTATACCCTTGCAACTGCCACTCTAACATCACCCACCCCATCCAACCACTACCTTTCTTTGCATACCACTAACTACCATGTAATTATGAACCTCATATTCTCATAACCCTAGTACTTCTTATACAGCGGGAACTTCTTATTGTAACATTTGTCAATGTCTGTTATGTACTTCACAGATAAAGATCAGTGTATAAAAGAAACAGCAGTATGACTGTGTTTATTTGTGGCATATCAGACCTTTTTGAAAAAAAAAAAATATAGTATATATATATATACATATATATATATATATATATATATATATATATATATATCTATATATACACATATGTAAAATATGTACAATTGTAAAATAAAATGAAATAAATAAAACACACACACACACACATATATATATATATATATATATATATAGATATGCACACACACACAGACACACACACACAGACACACACGTGTGCATTAAAAATTATATATATATATATATATATATATATATATATATAGAGAGAGAGAGAGAGAGAGAGAGAGAGAGAGAGAATGAAAGAGAGAGAGACACAGCGACAAAATCTCTCTCTCTATATATCTCTCTCTGTGTATGTGTATGTATATATATATATATATATATATACATTATTTATTTTAGATACATGTGTATGGCAATGTGTTTTCAGTGTGTAGAGCATTGAGGTGTTTAACTGCATATCATATGTCTGAAATACAGTAGATCACTTCCTATAATATTTCATCTCATCTACATTTGAAGTTTTTGTCCCCATCTGTCATCTATCCTTTACTGAAGAGTGTCAATTACACATTATGTGCTGACTCCGGCATGGGAATCTGCCATTGTAATATGGTATACAACACCACATAGAACTGTAGGAATACAATATTAGGATAATGTTT
>NW_025053198.1:0-2500 GCF_019279795.1 Protopterus annectens | reverse complement strand
CTTCATGCATACCTCATGCAAAGTGCTGTTCACTGAAGCAGCACTCCCTGCATGCAGTAAGAATGCTTTGTTGTGACGCGGTAGTATTCACGCTGTGCAGGTAAGGGAAATTGCTTTTTCTCCACTGTATTGCGCCCTCGGAGTGAGTGAGAATAATGTTGAAAAGGTATTGGTGTGTATTGTGGGGGTGCAGCGGGGCTTGATAATATTACTCCTCAAATAGTAAAAGCTATGCTTGTTTTTTTTTAATGTAGTTCAACAAAAGTACTTTTTTGGTTAAAGTACTTTCATTAAAGTTGGTTAGTTACTTTTGGATTGGGACAGATGATCTTTCAATCATGTGTCCTAGATCCATCTATCTCTCTCTCTCTCTCTCTCTTGTTATATATATATATATATATATATATATATATATACATAGTTATATACTTTGTTGATACCAATATACACATACTTATGCATAGTTTTATCTATATGCATTGGCTATGTTAACAGGGTTACTTCGTGCTTAATGTAATCAACACATTGGAGCAAGTTGAGTGTAGTGCACCATCAGGCACTGGTGTATATGGATGCTTACTGGTGGTGGTTAGAGATGCAACTTGCTTTGGGGTAGATACCTTTTTATCCATTGCCTTTTGTTGTTGTGGTCCTAAGGATGTTTTTTCATGGCCCTGCACTGCTGTTAGTTAGTTCGCTGAGGTCTCAACCTAGCCCTTTCTCGCAAACCACTAGCCATTGTTAAGGATGACCTCTTTTCATGCTCATATTTATCTAAACAATGTTAGGGGCAGACAATTTACCACCATTTATACAGCAAGCTTGCTTGATGTGTACAAGCCAAGCTAGTTCTGCAACTGCTTGATGTGCTCTCATAACCTTTTAATCCTAGATCATATTCACAAAAAATTTGAAACACCCACCTATGTAAAATTCAATTGTAACAGTTGTTCAAAGCATTACACAGGATTAGTGCACCAGCACAGTGATGGAATCGGTGACTATTCGGAGGTCTACAACAGTAACTTTACACTATAGAGTGGTTTAAATACATCTGTCATATAGAATTAAACACACGTATCGGATTGCCAACAGACAACATAATCTGTCCATGTATGCCTAGAAGGGGCCTCCAACAATAGTTGTCAACACCATTGGCTAGTTATTTCACTCATAGACCTAGGCCACTACTCAGCACAGATGGCTGTCTTTTCAGGCTTGTTGGCAGTTGGTGAAGCACCCACCAAGAGGATAAAACGATGAAAGAAGAAAGGAGCCACTGTTGAGATTTTAAGTATTTTTCCTCTGTTTATTTGCTAACTTTTTTCTGCATGAAGCAGCACCATTTTGCGAGCATTTTCTGGATTATTAAACAGTTTCTGCAGTAGTAACTGTTCCATTTAGAGGGACAAATATAGAGCTGTGTACTTGAATTTCCTGTTTGCACTTATTTTAAAATCGTTTTTTTCTTAAAACTCTGCATTTTATCTGTCTTTGGCCTAACGCACTCTTGTGTAAATGTCATTTACTGCACTGTTATAACTTGTTGATACTTGTGAACCTCTGCTATCTCTGAAAAAAACAAAAAAAAAAACGTGCTTTTCTCCGACTTTTCTGAGATTTAAAAAAGTTCAGTTACAGGCTTGGTGTTCTTGAACTTGAACTTGAAATTCCCACCGTATATTAGCATACACAATCACAACAAGCACCAGACATACATACAGACACACACACACACTGTGGTGACCACACATGTATATACGGACAGCCGATGTGTGTGATGCACCTCACCGGCGAACGTCATGCTTCCCACACTGACGTATGTACAGTTCTTCTTCTCCTTCTTCTCTTACCCTTCCCTCAATACTTCTACTCCCCCCTCCCCTCTCACCTACAGCCTCTCGTCTAAACTCCTCCTCTCCCTTTTACCAAATTATAACACCCCTTTCTCTCTTCCCTCTTTCACCTCCTCTCCTCTTAGACCCTTCTCTTGCTTCGCACTTTTACCCTTCTTTAACCCATCCTTTGTAAACATGCCCTCCAAAATTCTCACTATTACCCGACTCCACTGCTCCCTTCTCATCTTACTAATTCCTCTCTTTTATCATACTTTCTCTAACTTTCTCTAAATCTCCCCATCCTGCCCTTTTGCTTACAATTCCATCCCTTACACTTCATCTTCACCCTCCACCTACTTCAATCATTTTCCACTACATATCCCTCCTGCACTCATTCCCACCTAAACTTCTATACCTTTTTCCAGCCTCCAAAGTCTTTCTACATCTCCACAGACATTTTTTAAACCCTAAACCAGCCAATCCCAAACCACACCCTATTGTACCAACCAAAAAGGCCAAAAGCTGGTCCCAGAAATGCCATAGCCTTATCTTGGAGATATCCACCCTAACCCAGGCCCTGCCTCCAGACAAAACAACCACTTCCCCCCTCCCCCTTTCCCCCCCTTCTCTCCCCTTTTCCCCCCACCCCCCTACTTTCTATC
>NW_025053197.1:0-9255 GCF_019279795.1 Protopterus annectens | reverse complement strand
CCTACTTGTTCCCTTCTGTCCCAGTACAGATTATGTAATACAGTATTTGGCATGGTTTCTAAACAGTTCTTTGCTCATATTCTTTGTATCAGGTCCTGGTGTGCTACAGTAATATGGAGTACAATTACGCAACAAATGCTGTTTATCAGTGTCAAGGAGGGACTTACTGATGGCACCACATTCATCAGTTCTTGATTCACTGCCCTGGACCCAGTTGTAACCAAGTCCTGGCTGTACCAATAAAATGTTTCACCTCATTACTTTTCACAAAGTATCATTTGTCTGTGCTTCCCATACCCTGCATGGATTGGAACTACTGCTATGCCAAATATCTGCATGGTCTGCCCAAAGGTTTACTGGGCATTGCAAAAACAACAATTTTGCTTTTCGGTCATCCTAAGTAGGTCAGTTATTGCTATGTTATGGGAGTGACTCTCGATACAGCTGTCCATTAGCTGCTTTCACTAATATGCAATCAGAGTGATTCTGAATTTTCTGATAGTTTGGAAGGATGTATCAAGGTTCGCGTGCTAGTCACACAGAAATGTAACTTCTACCCTCTACCAAGTGTAACTTCTGGTTTGATATCTGCTAAATAGAGCTCTGGGCTCAATAATGCTAAGTCTAAATTTCACTTTCTTCACTATCTGTGGTTTCTTTTGCTTCCTCTATTTCTTTGCATGTATTCTCTATCCTTTCTATCACATTAAGCATTTTATCTTTCTCAGTATTCTTTTCTAGTGATTCTTGACTATCATATAGTCAGTCCTCACCCTCCTTATCTTCATGGCTACCTTCTTATTTTTGCTTGCAATCCCTTGCCAAATGTCCCTTTTTCGCATTTTAAAGCCTTTATTCACCCCTTTTCTTCCTTTCTTCAAACTCTTCTGATCATTTATCAGATTGTTTTTGTTTTCCTAGGCATTTTCTTGCCTTTTTCCCCATTTGTACTACAAAACTTTCGAAGCTCAGTCTTCTACAGCAAAGTACTTGAGTTTTCTTTTTCTTTTATTATTAAAATGCCTTTTTGGCATGTCTTGCATATTCAAGTAATGACTGTAATTTGCTTGTCACGGTGATCTACTAGTGCTTTGTAATAAAGCTGAAAATGGGTTAATAATACTGCCTTTCAAAAATACATTCTTGCTTTGCTGCTCATATGGGGAATCATAATGTCTGGTCTTCAGGTACCTGCATTCCACAATAGTTTCATTAAAACACTAATAATCTGCATAATATCTATCAACTGTTTGACTTTCTTGTTGGATGCATTGATTAATGCAAGTCCAGTCTGCCCTAGGCTTCCATTTCTCAGAGTTCAGTCTGTCAGACCTTTCACTCTGTTATCCAGCTCTGCGTTACTATGTAGGAGTGGCTTGTGTTCTGTGTCACGAGAGATTCCAGTTGCGCACTGATCATGTGCCAATCTGGACCTACCATCTGTCTGGACTACTTTTTCTACTTCTTTCTCTCCATTTAAAATGGTAATCTGCAATCCCCATGCCCCTGTAAGTCTAAGAATTCTTTCAAACACCTTTATTGGGGAATTCTCTGTGGCTGATATCTTCTCCGTGTCCAGTCTATATACTAGGAGTGTTGGGTCCTGCTCTTCCTGTCCTGCCTGAGGATTTGCACTCTCTATGAGCTGGCACAGTCTCTTCTTCTGGCCATAGCCTAAGTGAATTTTCGCTTATTTGATATCCAACATCCCTCCGGCCAAGGTTTGAGGACCTATAGTCTCATGGGATCTCTGTAGTCATTTAACTGTGCACACTGGGCAGATTGCTGTAATG
Organism: Protopterus annectens; assembly: GCF_019279795.1. Taxonomy (NCBI): domain Eukaryota; kingdom Metazoa; phylum Chordata; order Ceratodontiformes; family Protopteridae; genus Protopterus; species Protopterus annectens. The sequence continues at coordinate 7,462 of NW_025053197.1, read as the reverse complement.
TGGTTGGTTCCTGGAATAACACGCATAAATACTCAGATATGTGGCCAACTACCAAACTGGAGATATGGTCGAGTGTGTGAGCATGCCCAGTCTAGGCTTCTATGGCATGTTGTCTGATGTGTCTCTATTGACAAAGTGTATGAGCATACCCAGTGTGAACTTTCCATGTTGAACTCTGCAGTCCACCAAGCATTTGTGGATGAGGAACTTTTAACAATATCTCACAAGCTATGGTTGTGTGTTGGCTGTCATATTGTGTACTTACTGGCCAACCAAGGCTTTGTGTCTGAACACAACAGGGATTATACAGTGCCTGCAGGGTTTGTGGCATGGGATACTTTGCATACAGTTGTCAACATCCCTTCTCATACTGACCAAACACTGTAGTACCGTGAGTAGTGTACTGGTTCAGTACTTTCACTGTGGTGGTGGATAGTGTATCCTGGGCTTTTAGTCCTATCACTAAGCTTTAAATTCTCATAGTGAGCACAACAGACTGGTTAGGGGGCAGTTGTGCACATATGACCATGAATGCATTATGTTCAGATATGGACTACTTAAACCAGGCTTGTCCAACATTGGTAGTGTATTCCACAAACATAGGTGTAACATTGGCAAACACTAGCGATGTGCTCCTAGACCATTTCTAATGCGTTAGTCAGAGAGTGTGTTTTGTCCTTCACACACACATTGTAACTGGAGTTTGCCAGATGACATATAGTCATGGTTAGTATTAACTGTGCCTCCTCATTTCCACCCTCTTCTGACATAACAGTGATACCCAGGGGAAAACTCTACTCATCTCCCATCCACTCATCAAGATTCCTCTTGAGAGTCGTATGGAGTGACTCTCTGGCTAACCTTGTACCTGGGAGTTTACCCAAGAGTGGGGGCCGCAAGTTATGGATCAATCCAGTACAGCATGTCCTAGCGTATATCAGCAAGCTGGGGGTTCAGGTCTCTCATGTACATAGCTCACTGCCATTCAGGATTGTACAAGGTGCAGCATGTTCATTGATTCCAGCTTGGACATGGCTTTACATACATCAGGCACAGCTTGCCTCTGCCTCCCCTGGCAGTATGGCACTGTGTGGAGCTGCAGTTTGTTTAATCAGGCAACACATGGCATCTGTCCAAGCTCTTTGATACTCCTGATGAGGTCCGTTTGGGTCTCTTCCAGAAGCTGATGGAGGTGTCTGCTGAGGTACATCCCACAGGTGGGGCCATTGTAGTCACTCATTGTGAGGCTGATGAAGGATGACTGCAGAGCCACAATGACCTCCCCTGGATCTAGATCTGACTACCTTCTGGCCATGATTAGGGGTGGGTATATGGTATGTTTCTGTAAATCCACTACAGCCACATGCTTCTGTCCAATGCATGACATCTACTCAACTATGTGTTCCCAGGTGGCCCCTCTTATTACATCTTTAAGTACTAATGGGTTAACACCTATGTGGTAATTGGTGGGCACCTCTACTGTATATCCACAGGGGTTGACTATACCTTTCTGCAAGGTAATTAGCTTGCTGACCTGGCTATGGCACCAGTTGTCTGTTTCATGTGGCCCTTTGTGGGATGCTTGTGTCAGCTGGAGGGTCAGTTATGGTGGCCAGTTTGTAGTCCTCTGCAAACTTGTTCAGACACAGTCCTTCCATGTTGGCCTGTACCTATGGGACATATATACAAAAGCAAGGGAGGTCCCAGGACCGGTGCCTTGTGGGATGCCAGTTGTATCTGGTTTGTAGTCTGACATGGCTGGCATTTCTGGACCCACATGTCAGTTCTGTCCCCTGGTCTGGTTTGCAACCCCCCTACTGACATAGGGTTTATATTTAAGCTGGTGAGCTTCTATCTTATACCTAGAACACGTGGGTATTGTATGGAAGCCTTTTGCAAGGCCCAGCTAGGCTGTACCACATTCCCCATCAATGGCCTTAATGACTGTTTCAAATGTGAGTCAAACATGTTTAAGGGCAGGATCTGCACTTATGAAAGCCACACTGGTGGTAGGGTCCAGTGTCAGTAGGTCCCAATATCTTTATAAGGGTAAGTAAGTCTGAGTATAAGCATTATGCTTCTTCTTCGATCCTTTCCATAGCTTTGCAGACCAAGCTTGTCAGGGATTCTGGGGTGGTAGTAGCTCTGTACATCCATTCAGGCAACACCTTTGTGGAGAAGGACCCTCACTGTTGCTGTACACTGCCTTTGGGTACATATCCTGGGTAAGTGGCTGACACTGAGCAGTAGTGTTATTTGGCGTTCCATCTTCTTGGAGTCCATGTTTCGTACTCAGCCTAGGACAATTACATCTCGCAACCCTATGCTAAAGTGTTTTGCTTTGTAGATGCCAAGCGCTGCTGGCTGTTACTCCTCAGCATCTGCAATACCGTCAATAGAGCCAGTAATTCACCTGCTGGGAGCAGATATTTGGCAGTTTGCCCAGGGGGTTGTACCTCGCTGCACCTGTCAGGCTGGATGTTGCGGGGTACATGTGTGTGTGTGTTTGGTATATTGTTTGTAATATTTGAGTGATTTAGAGAGCATATCTGTGAATTCCCAACAAGGTTCCTACCATCATCAGTGTTAAGAAAGCCTTGTGGATTATCCTAGTAGTCCTGTACAATTTGTATCTTCATAGGTTCATAGGTTGATACCTAGGCTATCTGCACTAGGGCATTCATAAGCCTAGCTAGGGAGTGTGTGTGGCTTTCAGCCACCCCTTTTGCTAAGTGTGAATATTATGGCCATTTAGGATTTACTTTACTGTGCCTCTGTCTGAACGCGGGATGACACAGTGAAGACCCCCAGTGTACATCTACTATCACCCATCCACTTGGTAAGATTCCTGCTGAAGAGAGTCAGTGAGGGGCTCTGCCTAACATGTATTTTTGGAGTGGGATTCCTTTCCAGGGTGTAGGGGCCTCTGGGTTATGTATCTGTCCCTCCAGCACATCCCATTTCACACATGTGTTGAGGTCAGACATCTCTCGCCTCACAGCAGTCTGATGGATTTTGGGTTTTCTGGGTAAGTGGAGACATGTCCATTAATCCTATGTTGGACATGGCCTTGTACAACAGGCATACAACGCTTCTGACATAGGCAGGTATGTGGACTGCATACAGCTGGGGTGCTCCACAGCCAGGCAGCATATGACATATATTTGAGACCCCTTTATCCTCCTTTGGTGAGGTACCTTGAGGTCTCTTCTAACTGCTGCAGTGGTGTCGTGGGTAAGGTACATCCCAAATGAGGCATTGTACCAAATTATGGGCCCTGATAAGAGAACATTGTATAGGGCATTGGGCTACAAATGACCTCTGTTGATGTAGATATGAATCCTTTCCATGATAAGGTGGCCAATATAGACGGTCTTCCTAGCCACTGCTCTGGCAATGTGAGTGTCACATGACAGGTTACTGTCCACTCTTGTGTCCCTAGGGTCCCTGATTACCTCTTCCATACATAATGGATTACCACCTATGTGGTAATTTCCAGAGTACCTTGTTTGGTATTTGGTGAGACATTCATACTGTCCAGTCTCTCAGGAAGGCTGAGTAGGGTTCCTGTGTGGTGAGAGTGTGGTCTGTAGCATTCTACAGACTGTACAGCAGTTTTGGCTCTACGTAAGTTATTGCACATGGGTGATCTCCGATGCTTCGCAGTAATTGCCTTCAATTACCTGGACGTGCAGGGGTATCTTTGCTGAATATGGGATACTCCCTCCTTTATGGTTTGGTCCAGGCTTTTGGGGCCATAACGCCCATGATATGGAGGTGAGCAACCTGGTAGTGCTGGTGTGCTCCTCAGGAGCCCTTGCTGCAGGTTTCTGTCACTGCACAGACATCGATGTTCTCCATACTGGGAGGGCCCCAGGAGCATGCATGTTGAGGTTTAGATGTCTGGCATTGGGGCAGCATTACCCTTCATGTTTCCTTTTCCACTTATAGTTTCTAGGAGGTGGGTTAAATCACTTCAGCCTTGCCTACCAAAAGGCTCTATGGAGGTGCGTGAGCCTTAGCCAATATCCAGATGCCCAGGGGTAACAGGTGCAAGCCATCCCTGGCAAAGCAGCTGGCTTGTCAAGCATGACACATCCCAAGCAGACAGACATTGATCCCCTTTTGGAATGACACCAGTAATTGTGCCACTTGTTAAAGCTGATCATTCTGGTGTTTGTACCTGTAAGGCATCATTTTGGTGAGGGTAGGATGCCACAAGGTCAGTGTCATACCGCCTGGACTACATAATCAGAGCGCCCATCTATGTCTCTTTCATGTAGTCCTGGGAGGTACATCTCAGGTCATTCACACCAGCATGGACAATGACTGCACTAGTATTTGTAATTCCTGCTTTGGGGTGACCCGCGTGACTTCAGTAAGTTATGTGGAGTATTGTAGCAGCCTACAGGCAACTTACTGTACCCTTTCCCTTGTTCAGTCTGGGTGTGAGCGGGACAGCAGTGTGTCTGACTATGGAGTCACCTATTACAACCTGTATCAGGCATGTTGTTTCTCCCTTCTGGCCTGTGACTGTTTCAAGGTCACACCAGCTTTGTGTACTCATGTGTTGCATGTGCTATGTTTGGAGGTAGTGGTTGCTTGGTGTCTGCTTTGGAGGCCTTTCTTGATGTGGTGGGTTTGTAATTAGAGCCTCCGGCAATGTTTATCTGTGTTTATGTCTCTTTGGTTTGCAGTTCTGATAGGTCTATGTGAGACTGGGTTTGTGGTGTGTGCGTGGTTAACTTCTCCTCCTGACTATTTTGACAGTACTGAGCTGAGAGAGCTCAGCCTCTTGGTTTGGATAAATGGTTGCATCTCTCTCACATATATTTGTATTTTGGGGAGGAGTGGGTTGTCTGTGTACATGGGCAGGTGTAACATTGCCTCAAGATTCACAGATTCAACTTGTTGTAGCTGGCCTTATTGGATTGTATGAGGGACATATTTTTTATTGCCATACTACTGATCAGAGATTACTTCCTTTTAGTGTGTGCTCTATCATGTAGTAGCTTCCCCATTCTCTCTGCATGGTTTGGTAATGGCTAGTCCACCATGCCAGATGCCTGCATGTATGCACCATCAGGTCTTGGTTTTATTTGGGATTAGATAATCCATGCATTCCTGGCAGTGTTCATGGAATGCCTGTATAATTGGTTCTGAGGTGTGGCCCATATTTTGCACATGAACAGGGCTCTTTAATGGATTCCTGTACATCATCAGTTTGAGGTAGTGCAACATTTGCTTTCCACAAGTGTTTTTCACTGTGGTTTTCTAGCCAGGGACTGTGGTCAGGATGCATATCCGGGTAGATTACTCTATGGTCTGATCTTACCAGTGAGAGATACACTCTCATCTTAAGCCATCCAGTAAATCATGTTGCTGATTATCACATCCAGTATGCTTACTCCCTCTTGTGGGAGTGGTAATGCTGTTCCTGGAGCATTTTGGTTTATGGACTCAGGAACCTTTGTCCTAGGGTGTTGGAGCTTCAGAATAATGCTCCTAGTCTATGTTTGTGTATTTTCAGTCACCCAATATAATGTGGTTTGGAGAGCTTGATATATGCATGTATTCCAACATAGGCCAAGTGCAGTTCCTGGTGTGTTAGGACAGTAGACTGTAGCAGGCTGTTATAAACTGGGAGGCAGGTTTAGCCACTCGTTACTTAACCATGGCTATTCCATGCCGTTTCTGTTGTGGTGTACCCAACATGTGGGTGTGGTTATCCTTGACCATTATTGAAGCCACCTCCCTTGTAGCTTGTTCCACAGTTTTGGGGCTGTACAGCACAGTGTAACCCAGAGTGTTAGGGTGCTGCCAGGAGTCTTGGACCCAGTTTTCTGTTACAGAAATTACATATCACACCTCCATACTGGGAGTTTAGACTGCATGCATCTTGTTGTTTAGATCCTCTGGCACAGTAGCATTACATCTATGTTCTTATCCTTTGTGATACCCATATGGAGGTTTACCTTTTGAGCCTTACCTCCATTCAAGGCACGCTGGGGTAACAACAGCCTTTGCCAGTATCCTTAGCAAGGCCAGGACAGATAGGGTGCATGCCACACCCCTAGCAGGTGGAGACATGTCGCGCTCAGCATGTTATCCCAGGCTTGGCACGTGGGATCCTTGACTAACCTTGACGCCAGCCAGTGTGCAATTGATCATCTCATGTATTGTGGCATCATGCTTGGTGAGGGGTGGGATGCTAGTCCAGGATCATCAGGTTTGCGCCACTCTTCCTTGTTGGTACATTTGCTTAACACATGGCAATCATGCCTCAGGTGGTGCTGCAGGAGGGCACTATATTCCCGGATACACATACTACACTCCCTGTACATGTTTTGAGAAGCAGGTTGTGGCTCAGCAGAGCCTTTTACTGTAATAGTGAGTGGGAGAGTATCATTTCCAGAAGGGTCCTACTGGGCAGTGTATGTGCTGTGTGTTGCCAAGGCCAAGGCATACTAGGCATGCCTCCCTTCTGCCTACTGCAGGGCATCAGGTTGTTCCTCCCTCTGAGTCAGCTCTCTACCTGTGATTGACTGTGGGGGCTGTTTGGCCCAGCTCTATGAGTGATCCTGCTGCAGCTGTTTTCACAGAATCATAATATGTAGCATAGCACCTACACCATGACAATTTGGGTACATGTGGTTGGTGAGAGTACTGGGCTCACAGATGTATCCAGGCACTGGAACCGTGACGAACATGCCTGCATTTCGATTACATTTTGTGTTTGTCGTGTGCCTCATTATGGCGTTCCTGTTCAGCTCTGTGTGCATTCTGATGGTGTCATCAGCCACAGCTCCAGTGCATATCCAGCATCCCCTACTGGGTGACCATGTGGGATGTCCCCACTGGAAATGTCTGGTACAGCTCGTCAGATGCAGATATAGGAATCATGGTGCTTCAGGGCAACCAGCACACATTCATTATTATGCCTGGGCATCACCTGACCTGGCGGTTGATGGAGGAAGCCATTCACGCGGTTAATGTAGGCCCTACCCGCTCACCAGCGGGTGCTGATGCGCCTGTTGATGCGGTCTATTGCCCACTACCTCAAGGGTATTCACTATTTGCTGGAAGGCCACTTATTGCTAGCCAATGCCTCCCGGGGTGGGGAAATATCGCAGTCCGACATGTACTGACATGGCATCAGGAACTGGTGCAGTACCCTGGATGCTGATGCCTGTGAGATCCCACATCATATCACCAGTTGGTCTGGAAGGTACCTGTTGCTAGTATTCTTAAGCCTTACATACCTTGGTTCCACTGGGATGGGTTCCCCTCTGTTGGTTCTGTGTGTGAAGCTGCACAGCTCAACAATTGCTGCAGAGGTCTCTGTCTATATGGCGCTCCACTATCTCCAGCTCATGTAACCCCTGATGGGCGGCCTGGGCCTGTTCACCCTTTTCCGTCTCCTCACTGTGGGTTGTCTGGCACCATTTGCATTGTCACCACC